>NW_006916325.1:291437-330195 GCF_000464535.1 Endocarpon pusillum Z07020 | reverse complement strand
TCTGAGAAGTCTCATAAATTTTGGCGCCAAGCTTCGGGCTGACTAGAGCAACTGTATAACATACAAAGTAGCTGTTCATCTCATTCCCAGCGGCCCGAACTCGTGATGAGCAGGTAAACAGATCATTGCACGTTCTTGCTGATTGAGCTAGAGATCAGGCACAGTGGGTAGGCAGGTAGACAGGCACACTGCCCCCCCTACTGAACAATGGCTGAGTACACTACCTCGCTGCCCAAGACGCCTGAACTCGGTCCGGGAAAGGTACCTTGTAGGACAGCTCCTCTCTGCTGTCGCGTGTATCTCCTGGTGTGAGCATCCTTCCCTTGTGGCCTTGGCCTTCCTGCGGACCTTCCAAGAAATCGATGTCTCCCGCCCACGTCGCCGTGTCCCTAGACCCCTTTCTGTACTGGACTATCTGTGACAGGCTGTTGGATAGGCAGCCTACTGACAGTCCATGCTCAAAGCGCGAGCGTGAACGGAAGCTAATTTAGAGAGAAGATGATGGGAATTGGAGTAGTGAGCACGTGTACTCCACTCTATGAAGGCTTTCGTCCACTCTCATAGCGAGGGGTTAAGCCAGTCGGCCCTGCGTATGAGGATTTTGATCACGGCTGGAAAATTGAAGTGCGGTCCAACCCGCCCTGCACGCTTTGCTCGCCGGCTTTCACGGGCATGGTATAGAGGAGAAGGTCGCCAGCCATCTCGCAGGCCAGCGTCTCCAGATGTGATTGATTGTTGCATGTTCCCGGCCGATTGAACCCTACATGACCAATTTTGCATTGCCACACAGTTTCGCTGCGTTCAGGCTCCGATTCTTGTTGACTCACGAGTGGGTTTTGTCCAATGCATCCTCGTCCTCATCCTCATCCTCAAGCTCTTCCGGACCCGATCCTACAGACCCACCACCACCACCACCTTCCTCTTCTTCATTCGTAACATCCTGGTGATCCCCATCAACGCCCACATCCTGCATATAAGCCTCTAACTCTCTCGCCATCTTTCTCGAGAAACCCGACGCTTCAACCTCGACATCCAGACGCTTGACATCCCCTCCCCGGAGTTGAGCCTTCGCTTCGGCGAAATGCGGACCGGGCTCGTCGCTCCGGAAATGGAAGCGGCGTTCAAAGAAGCGCTTGATACAGGAGACGTCGCGGTCGAAGTAGAAGTCGGCGTTCGGATGGTCGATCGATACCATTTGTGGGAAGTCGATGAGAATGGGCACCAACTTTATCGGCGGATTCTGCTGCTGCTGCTGCGGCTGCTGTTGTTCAGCGTCAGTCCGATCTGCAGCTGGCACTTCTCTCTCCTCCTCTTTCTCCTCCTTGATCAAGATATTAAACTCATTGAAATCGCCATGGATCAGCCCCAGCCCAGCCAGCCGCAAGATCATCTCCATCAACTCCGCATACAGCCGCGCCGGATCCGGCACCTCGGAAATCTGTCTCAGGGGGAACGCATCCACCAGGCCCATGACGATCGTATGTCGATTCTGGGCCACCGCTTCCGGCACCGGGAGGCCCTGGCCCGCGAGCGCTTTCATGAACGTGAACTCCTTGACCGCAGCCAGCCGGGACATGTACATCCACGACCCGGAGCTCCGTTTGCGGAGGTAATCGCGATTCGACTTGACGGTGCGGAACGAGATCCGGCCCAGCCGGTGGATCTTGAGCACGAGCTGCTTGCCGGCCGGGTCGGCGACGACGAAGATGTCCGACTCCTTGCCGACGCCGATCTGGTTGCCGACCGAGTAGACGGTCGCGTGCTTCTGGTGCGCGTGTAGGGCTAGGTAGTCGAGCCCGCCGTAGGTGAGCCGGTAGCCGTCATCTTTTTTTTTGGCACGATGGAGGTTAGCTAG
Source organism: Endocarpon pusillum Z07020 (assembly GCF_000464535.1). NCBI lineage: Eukaryota > Fungi > Ascomycota > Eurotiomycetes > Verrucariales > Verrucariaceae > Endocarpon > Endocarpon pusillum. The sequence continues at coordinate 328,340 of NW_006916325.1, read as the reverse complement.
CAAACCACTTTAAGTAGGAATTCGTTTATGTAAGCGACCAGCAGAAGAAGAAGAAGAAGAAGAAGAAGATAATACGAGATACATTTTGCGTTCTTCACTTTCGCGATCAAATTCGCCTTTGCAAGAGTCGAGATGCATCGCTGTAGCCCTCCCTTCGAGCCGGATATCGAGCCGATCAAGCTGGTGGGCACCACTTCATGGTTTCTGCTTCCCGTCTCGACCTGACCTGGAGCGTCAGCATACAAATTGTGCATTTACATCCCCACAGAATTTACCCGGGACACATACAGCGGTCAGCACACGCCAGTCGTCGTTGGTCAGATATCGCAGGGCTTTGGTGTCGAGTTTCATATCCCTGAGAATTTCCTGGCCAGAAACCAATCAATGACTGTTCGTACAAAAATTCCCGGAACTTGTAGGCAGAATTTCGAAGCAAAGGTCCCACTACTTGTCTTAGTCAGGTGAGATGGTTTACGTCAGACGCTGCGATAATATTGGACTTGCAAGGTAGGTGTATTTGGATCCGAGAAACCATTGGCCAAAATTACAGGAGTCGAGGCGCAAATAGGATTAGTAAGTGAATACGAATCTAACTATACCCTCCGCAACCGGTTTAAACAATGTTGGACAATACTATGCTTTAGAAGTGGTCAAAGTCTATGGGGTGCGTTGACGCAATGAATGAAACTGGAAGACTACGGGCGAAAGTAACAGCTCTAGATGGTTCACAAGTTTTTGACCGGGGCGAATATACTCTCGGTCTGATGGTCATTACCTCTAATTCTACTGTTTAGCTGCATATTGAGCTGCCCTGGTCCCCTCATGGGCAATTGTTGTTCTCAAGTTGTGCAAGGTAAAGCCCAACAGAGGTGTTTGGCCTTGTATACCACAAGAGGAGGGGCCGGCGAGAATAGTGAAAAAAGGTTACTTCGAGGTATCCTCCCATTCTGGATTCTGTAAAGAAAAGTCAGTCCGCATAAGGTCATATAGGAGGTTTTGGTGGGAAAAGCAAACCTTGCGCAAGATCACCAGTCCTTCAAGAGTGCTACTCAAGCACAAATACTCCTCATCCTCAAGCTCTGCTCGCTCTCCGTATGCTAGTAACACCGGCGTACTTTGGGTCTGCCAGCCAGTGATAGTCTTCGGTCTGCCGGCTTGACCAACAACGTCCACCGCTTGACCGACCCGGACGTTAACAGTCAATGGCTTGAGATTCTCATCAAGTGTGACCAAAAATCGAGGATGCATGGCGGTGACGAGGAAGTACAGGAGATAATGCGATTCGGCAAGGATAAATTGTTTTGCGTCGATCAATGACACAAGAACTGTCAACAGACCAGCAGCAGCTACCCTTGAGAGAACTTGTCGATCGGTGTGGAACGGGTTGACCGACATAGTGCCTTTGCCCATGTGTAGCAGACCTTGTGCTATCCGCACCATAAACAATGAGTTCGGGTCACGGTGATAGTAACTGGCCAATTGTCGTAATAATTGAGCCAGACGGGCGTTATTGGTGCCCGCACCAACCAAGCCCATGGCAAATATCGCGTTGACAGCCACATCATTGTCATTGTCGTGGCTATACCGCGACAGCGTATCATATACTTTCATCTGAGGGTTACTGGGGCTGATCAAGCCCATGGCAAGGGGGACAGCTTTGCGAATATTGGCTTCACCATAATGCATCAGATGGCCAAATTGACGGAGAACCATCTCTTGCCCAACGTCCTCGCCCATCGCAATCAATGACAGACCAAGCACTGCATACGACTGCACAAGCTCCTCCCCTTTCTTCTCATCTTTGTCTTCAATGTGCTCGTTGCAGATGTGGAGCAATTCTTGGAGCTTCAAAACAGTTCCGGTCCCAGCCCAGGCGCAGACAGAGGCCAAAACTGCAGTTGGTTTCGCCATAGGATGGTCGATAGCTTTTAGGATGTCAAGGACCACATCGACTTGCTCCTGTTTCCCAAAGTACAGCAATGCTAAACCGAGGGCCAAGAACCGTGTCCACTTATCCTTCATCTGCTTTTGCCGGTCCTCATCCATAAGTGTGGTTGCAATACCTTCACTGACTTGATGATTCGAAGAACCGACGAAGATCATTCCCAAGGAGACCGCCGCCATGGCAGAGAGCTGCATATCCACCGACGAGTCCTCGACGATGGGCAGCAGAAGGTCAAGAAGTTCCTCTTTGTTCGAACCTGCGTGTGACAATCCCAGACCCATGATGGACGCCATCCTCATCGAAGTACTCTTATGTTGTAGGTTGTCTGCATCCCCAAGCAGTGCCAATGCTGGATCAGCTTCCATACGTACGCCAGAGTTCAAAATGCCGGTAGCAAGTAGGGCGCCGGCACTAATAGGATCTTCCGCGTAGTTGAATTTATCAATCTTATCAAGGCCGCCCTCGACGTCCCACTGTAGAAGCATGCCCATCGAGGCTGTTGTCGACAACATGCCATCGTCCTTTGTTTTCCGAACCCATGTTTCATGGCCTTCCACAAGCATCATCTTATCGTTGCCAAAACCAGCGTTCACGAAAGCATTAACAAATGCACTCGCCAGATTGTGTCGTGCAGACTCTGCTGATGTGCCGCCTGTTCTGTTATTCTCTAGATGAGTTTTGTAAATATCCTCAGGCATCTTCGGATCTAGTATGTTTAGTTCTTTCGCAAGCGATTTGAAATGATTCGGGAGTTGAACGTTGTTCAAGCACTCCGCAAGCTCCTGATCCTCCTCTGTCTCTGTAGACACATCCAGCCATATTTGTTGTCGAGCGACCAGGAAAGCCATCTGCTTCTTCAACGCCGCGTCCGTAGTCGAATCAAAATCTTTCCTAATCAGATCGAGATCATTGAGCCTGATGGCGATGACAACTGCCTGGGCAAGTTTGTTGTACTGAACATATATGTCATGGGCTGTTCTCAGAAATTGGTGGTCTTCAGGATAGGTGAGGAGGTTGACCATGCTGACCATATACAGGCAGACTCTGGAGAAGTTATTCTCGTCGAGAAACTGCGGTATCTTCTCAATCATCTCAAGCTCACTCAGCAGATCCACAGCATCTGCTTCCGCATTGTGACTCAGGAAATAGGGGACAAGCGAAAGTGCCAAATCAACCAGATCTTGTACATCTTTGTCGTCCGTCAGCCTATTTTGATATTCTTCACCCAATTCGAGGGCAAGATGCCGAATGTATTCGTGACCCCATGATCCAAGATCGTCGGATTGTGATAATAACCTGTACTTCAAAGTTTCCAGCTTTTCTTCATCGCCATATGTCATGCCCAAAACAGACAGCATATCCGCCAATGAATCCTGATAGCTTTTAGTATCCCATGCAGATTTGATAGATCATAACGCTCACTTTGTCGGGGCCCGATGGCCATCTCTCGTAGACTGCTGTAAGCTCGTCATAATGAGGTCTGAGGAACTTGAGCGGCTTCGGGACTGCTGTCATGGAAGATGTCGAGGTCTTGATGAAGTTCTTGATGGCATCGAGTGCGGGTTTGTAGAGGTTTGTATCAGGCTCCTGGAAATCGAGGATCAGCAGCTTCTCTTGCACATAACATCATGGGCTCGGCATAAGCTGACCTGTAACCGTTCTACCAGCATCTCGAGCTCTGACTTCAGCTGCGCGTCTTCCTCATTGAGTTCATCTGGTTGCAAGATGTCAGCCTTCGATGACTGGCTAGCTTCAATCTCAAATGCTATAATGATATATTTACCTTCGGGCAAGCCTTCGATGACCTTGCCATTAACAGTTGGCTTGCCATCTTTTTCAGGGGCAGTCCTTCCTTTCCCTTTCTCTCCGTTTATGTCGTCGACCTTCCCCTTTCCCTTTTCCGCGGCGGTCGGCCGCTCCTCATCTTGCGCCATTTCCAAACCCGATGTTGACGGAGAACTGCTTCAGCAACTGTGGCGGATAAACGCGCTGAAGGTCCGAAGCCTCTGACGTGGATGTGATGGAACAAGATAACAGGTGAATAGGAGACGAGGTTAGAGAGTACCGTGATATGTGAGTTTGGAACGAGGTGATGAAGGCAGCTAAAAGCTCACGTATGTAACTTAGGTAGTCCGCACTGCCTCTGCGGCTCAACAGCAAGCATAGAAACCTTAAATATCTTAGCGTGACTGCGGCGTAGATGATGAGCTCCGGTTCATGATGGGCGAAGAGCTTCACGATTACGATCTTGCCTATCATATATAGGTCACCTAACCGCATCAGTCCGTTCAAAGATGCGCCTATGGAACGCTCATAGACGAGTATTCCATAAAAACCCACTATCCTATCGAAAACGCCTCGAACTGCAGAGTCGACCGGATGGCTGGAGACAAATTTTGACAGAGGATGTCGTTAAATTCGTTGACGATCTTAAAGCAAACAAACTCGCAGGAACATCCGAACAGCAGGAACAGATAATCAAACAACTTTTACACAATACTCCACGCTTTTTCAGTCGACCGAAGAACGTTCCCCTCGAACTCCGGAAACAAGTCTTCCTGTACTACCCACTTCCTACTTTCCCCATCCTTCCAGCAGAGCGATTGACCATATACTAGACCAAACTTTGTAGTTACGTTGATGCGTACACCTCATCATCCACCAAAGTATGCTTCCTTTTGGGTCCCGTTGTGGTTCAATAAGCTGGACTTTAAAAACTACTTGAAAAATGTCTACAATGTGGACGTTCTCCACATCCGAAGCTATGTCCAGCAATCGAAAGTTGAAAGAGAACAGCGTCCCGGAAGTCGGACTCCAGGAAGACTGTTCCGTCCTCAGGCACGCAAGAGGATGACAGTGGAGCTTGTGGATCCGTTCATCTATCCCGAGGAAGAGAAAGATCTGTCCCCGTATGTCTACCATGCCTCCTTCCCTCTATACGCCGCAACGATTCACTAACAATAATCTCAATAGATGGGAGTCGGAGACCTTCAAGAAAGAGCTAAAGCAGAATCAGGAGCTGTCCAAGGAAGAGTCACGGGCAATACAGCCTCCGATGGAGCCGGATCTTAAAAGGAGAGAGGGTATTGCCGAGCAGGCGCAGGACTTTCTCCAAGGGAGACAAAGATGGAGACCGTCGTGGCAGTCGATACCAACAGATACCAGAGTCATGCAGGGGACATCTCGATCTCCAGGAATACGAGGAACCATTTGATTTTGGTTTCGCAGTCAAGCATCACATATGGAGTTATATCGATAAGGCCTTGGAAGTGCGTCATGCTGTTGTATTATAGCAGTTGTATGTATACCTATAGGCACAATCAAGTCGGAGGCTTGTTGTTTGAAGGTTACGACCGGATTGCTCTCAAACAAATTGTGTGGTGCTAAGTGATGATACAACCTATGCTTGACGCTATGCAGAAATCAATCATAAATTCCGAAACGACAAACTAGTCCGCCGTCGCTTATGCGTCTAAAGCCGACTCTCAATGCTGGCAAAATGCTGATCACCTGCCCAGTGCGAATCCGGCCATATAAACCGTATAGCCTCCCAGATATGCCTGAGCTGAAGTTAGAAATTGACCTTTCACACTTGAGCATTAAAACTTACTTTACATGGACAATCTCTAAGTCCCGCTTGACCTCGACCGGCACGTCCTTGACATCCTTCCTGTTGTGCTCTGGAAGCAATACCGATTTCACACCCGCCCGGTGAGCCCCAATCAACTTCTCCTTGATTCCACCCACAGGCATTACCCTTCCACGAAGCGAGACCTCACCTGTCATCGCAATCTGTGGGGGTACCGCCTTTCCCGAGAATAGCGAGATCAACGCTACAGTATGAGCTAGGCCTGCCGAAGGACCATCCTTGGGTATAGCGCCCGAAGGGCAATGCACATGTACGCTGCGGCTCTTCATTATATCCTCGTTCGGGTCGTGGGTGAGCCCAAGGTCGTAGGAATGAGCTTTCACCCATGACAGAGCAACCTCAACGGATTCTTTCAGCACGTCACCGAGCTTCCCAGTCAACTGGACGCGGCCGGTTCCTGGCATATCCGCAACCTCAATGAAGAGGATGCTACCCTGGCCTCCTGTGGAGTATGCGACAAGACCAGTGACAATGCCAGGTCGTGAGTCCTTCTCTGCTATCTCCTCGTCAAAGCGCTCAATGCCGAGGATGTCTTCTAACTCATCCACCGAGACGTGAGGCTTGTAATTTTCAAGCTTGCCTGCATCCTTTGCGTCGGCATATTGAACAGCTTTGTATCTACAAATAGAGCCAATCTCGCGCTCGAGGTTCCTGACTCCAGACTCTCGTGTATAGGATGTCGCAATTGTGTCGATAACCTCGTCAGGGAGCTCAACTTGACCGCTATCAAGACCATTGGTCTTGATTTGTTTCGGGATCAGGTGTTGCTTCGCAATATGACGCTTCTCGATTGTGGTGTAACCGGACAAGGTAATCGTTTCCATTCGATCCAAAAGAGGAGGCGGAATCGTCTCCAATGTGTTTGCCGTGGCGATGAATAAAACCTTACTGAGATCGAGCGGAATGTTGACGTAGTGATCCGTAAACGTGTGATTCTGCTCGGGATCTAGGACCTCCAACATTGCAGCAGACGGATCTCCGTGAAAGTTCGAGCCGCCGACTTTGTCGATTTCGTCGAGGAGGAAGACAGGATTTGAGACACCAACCTTCTTTAGCCCATTGACAATTAGACCAGGCATTGCCGCCACATAAGTTCGACGATGACCCCTGATCTCCGCCTCGTCTCGTACGCCGCCTAGAGAGATGCGATGAAACTTTCTGCCAAGTGACATTGCCACCGATTTCGCGAGGCTGGTCTTACCAACACCAGGCGGTCCTTGTAGAAGAAGTATAGGGGACTTGTCCACCGCTTTTCGTTCCTGAAGCATACGAAGCTTGATTTGCAATGCACCAGCCTCATTGTTCCGTGATTGGGCGTCCTCATCTCCGCTTTTCTCAAGATTTTGAAGTTCCCCTGTCAGCCTTGAGATTTGAGCATCGATGTCCGCGTTCATTGCCTGCTTCAGTTTAAGGACAGCGAGATACTCAAGCAGCCTCTTTTTAATCTTCTCCAAGCCATAATGATCGTCATCAAGTTGTTTGCGAGCCCTGGTCAAACTGTCTGCTCCTAGTACGTCGTCTGTAGTTTTCGTCCAAGGTATCTCCACAAGATTCTCTAAGTAAGTTCTGCACACTCCATACTCGGCGTTGGCAGGGTTCATTTTCTTCAAGCGCTTCATTTCCCGATCCGCAACTTTCTGTGCCTCGAGGGAGAGCCCTGCGTTTTCGAGTCGTTGTTTGAGCTCATCGAGTTCGTTAACATCACTGTCCTCACCTTGGTCACCGCCTATTGATCCCGGCATACCGGCGCCACTCAAACCTGCCATGGCACGTTTCATTAGCGCTTCACGTTGCTTTTGGTCGAGCTGGGAGACATCGATGCCCATGTTCGTTGGGACCGAGGTGGACGTGATGGAGGTGATCTTGATGTTGCTCTTGATGCCTGAAACCTGTCTATCCACCAAATCTAGCACCCTCTCCAATCTTTGATTCAAATCCAGACTGGCGAGTACACGCAGCTTCTCCTCAAAGCTGCCGTCTACCATATCTGTCATGAAATCTGCCAGAGAACCAGCTTGAGCGAACTCTTTCTTCGCAATGAAAAACTCGAAACGTCTTGCGACAAGGGGTGACAACGAAGAAGATCCGCGAAAAAGCGCTGTCAGCCGTAGTAACGCGACGAGTTCTCGCGAAAGTTGCTTCAGTTGGTGGAAGTTGGCTCGGAGCTCTGCATCTTGCTCATCAGGAAGATCTTCATCGTAGATGGTCACATCTGCTTGCAAGTAGGGTTTGCGTTGTGAAACTTGATCGATCCGGAATCTCTGTATGCCCTCTACCAGTAACGAAGGTTCTGCGTTGGATCGTCCTTGTACTCCTATCAATCTTGCAACCGTCCCGTATCGAAACAAATCATCCTTCGATGCTTTCTCTGGATCGGGTTCGGTGTTTAGTCGCCTGACCCGATCATCTCGCTTGCTCTCTAGCAGCTGTTGACCATCACAGCTCAGGTACGGTGATTTCAAGGGAACGCAACCCACAGTGATCGGAGTGCCCTTTCTCGACGCTGCAGCCTGCGAGAATGCTGATTGCAGAAGAATCGGGATATCAGGGCGAGTAGCAATGGGAATACGAAGAGTGACCCCAGGAAGGAGTACTGAATCCTTCGGTAGAGGGATGAGGGGGATTGTGGTGGATATCCCGTAGCCCATATCGTTTCGATTCGATGCGTAGAGCAGAGATGAAGAACTACCCTTGATCTAGGCAATAAGTAGACAGCGAGCACACCACTCTGTGAGTGCTGCGTGCAAACTTCTAGAGATTGATGGACATCTTAAGTGGTACGCTTTAGTATGTAATGCATGATGCGCTGCCGAGGTCTGATGCAGTCCCAAATCCATCATACATTTGAAAGTCGGCTGTCGATCTCAGCCTCTAGCTATTTAAGGCTTGGCATTCTACATTACTTGTCGCATTGAAGTTCTGTTCTATCAGACGGTAGTCCGTATCGTGTTCAGGTACCAAACTTACGCAGATATCCAGCGAGCACTACTTCAAACTTACTACATCGCTCGCCAATATTATAGCAGAAGAATCGCAGAGTGTTCCACGTATCATGCCTCCCACGTCACAGAACACCCAAAGTTTTGAAATTGGGACCAGAAAGTCTCAGCTTGCACTTTTGCAAACAGAAATCGTGGTCAAGGCCTTGAAAGAAGCATGGCCAGAATATCAATTTAATGTCCGACCAAGGGATACCGCCGCTGGCGATCTTGACAAAGTGACTCCATTCAAGGACATGCCAGTTAAAAATCTGTGGACGCACGACTTGGAGCAGTCTCTGGTTGAGGAGAAACTGGACCTGCTGGTGCACTCTTTGAAAGGTAAGCCATTTGATTCGGACAGTGGCAGCGTCTACTCATACAAAAAGATGTGCCCACTCAGCTACCGGCAGATTGTGGGCTTGGAGCGATTCTGGACCGTGAGGACCCACGAGATGCACTCGTGCTCAAAACTTGTCGTACGAAATGCGGGCTAGCAGATCTACCAGCTGGTTCGGTGGTTGGAACGTCATCGATACGGAGGGCTGCACAAATCGCTCTCAGACATCCCCATCTGCGCGTACAGGATGTAAGAGGAAATGTGCCAACTCGGCTAAAAAAGCTTGATGAAGATGACGGTCCCTTTGACGCATTGATACTTGCTGCTGCGGGGCTCATAAGACTTGATCTAGGTCACCGCATTTCTGAATTCTTGACCTCGAAAAATGGAGGTATGCTCTACGCTGTGGGCCAAGGTGCAATCGGGATTGAGAGCCGTGCAAAGGACGTCCAGATGTCGCAAATCCTTGAGAAGATTAATAACAACTCGACGAGCTTTGCTTGTCTCGCCGAGCGAAGTTTGTTGAGGACGCTGGAAGGAGGATGCAGTGCTCCTGTAGGCGTGGAGACAGAGTGGATAACAGGGTGTGAGGAGGGCCCAAAACTCGTGATGAGAGCAATCGTCGTCAGTGTAAACGGAAAAGAAAGTGTAGAAATAGAGATGGAGGAGCATATTATGACAGCAGAATCCGCTGACAGCTTTGGTATAAAAGTCGCCAATGCTCTGGTCGCGAAAGGTGCCGATAAGATATTAGACGCCATAAAAGCAAAGAAAAGGACCGAAGTCGTTGATCTCCGAGAATGAGTGGATCGATCGTTCATCAGATCGTTGCTGGGCCTGTTGTAGGCTGCGCAGTCATAGATCCAAAGCCTGGAGCATATGGAGCAGCTGTCGCACTTCAATCCTCGTGAGCCATTGATCGGGTGAAAGGTAGCTGAAACAATCCACATCGTTTATTCTAGCTGCCCACACGTGATGACGATGGAGCAAGATCATAACATCACTGTTGCGAGCAAGGGACGCTGCGAATGAGCATACAAAAGCGTCAACCACGATTTAATGTATTTCCCGATCCCTTTGGATTTGCTTCAGTGTACTCGTCCCACGCTCTAGCCTTCATGGTCTCCTGGTCTGCCAACTCGATGTTGTCCTCATCTGGCTCTACAGGAGGCTTTTGCCTCTCACCACCGTCGTCACCGATTCCACCTCTCCGCTTCTCTTCTTCAAGGTAATCCTCTATGGTCATTGTGGGTAAGTTATGACCTGGCTGAAAGACGCCCTGACGGAGCTGGCTCCGCTTATCGGTGATGGTGAATGGCTGGAGCGGTCTGCCCTCTTTGCTTAATAAAGGACCTCCACGCGCAATTTGAGAGACAGATCCATCAAGCCGTTCAGAGTAACCATCAGAATCGCTCCGACCATTCTCCCGTATATCCAATATGGGGTGCGAGCTTTGGGATTCTGATTGAGCTTGTAACAGAATCAAGCTTTCTTGAACAATCATATCCAGTGATTGAAAACTCTGGTTTGCGAAAAGCTCAAGCTCTGTGAAATACAGTTGCCGCGTTGTATCCTCATCGATAGAACTCTGTGCGGACTTGTCCCTCAACAGCTATTCGCTTGTCAGAACGAGTACATGTCTTTCAGATTATTCAAGTACCTCGAGCTTTGTCTTCAAGCTTTTCTCCTCCTGAAACCTTGCCACTTTGACACGTCTACGTTCGGCTGCGTCAGTTGTCGAAGCTAAATGAAAGTTCTCTCGGTTTTCTTGATACTGATCAAGTAATCGTCTGTTCTGCTTAGACAACAGCTCGTAGGAATCTAGCCTGTTCAAGAAACTTTCCAGCAAGCTCGAAGCTTGTTGTAAGAGCTTCTGCCTGTTTGAGCCATAGGCCTTTAAGAGAAGCTCCGCAAGCAGATAGTCCACGCTCAAGTACCTACAGAAACTTAAACATGAGTCAATAGAAGGTGGATAGATGCTCACTGTATTGCAGAAGTGGCTATGTCTTCATTTGTTTCATTACGGCTGAATATTGCCAGTCGCTCTATCAAATCTCGGCACTCTTCATATGTAGATGCGGCAAGTTGGAAGAGTTCTTGATAGGCGCTGTTCGAATTCTCGACATGCTGAAGTTCTGCTTCCTTAGATCTTGCCGAGAGGAAGAGGGAGCGAAGGCTAGGTCGAGACTCAGCCATAATGAGAGATCGATCTAACACAGAAGAAAGACTATGAAGTCCATAGAGATACGATGGCCTCCAATGAAGATTTGGGTTCCAGAACCTCCATAATCAGAATTGTCTTTACGTTCAGTAGGTCGAGAGATAGAGCTTACTACGTACTAGGGAGGGGGCATAAATACAGTTGAACTGGCGCTAGAATCAGTTTTTTACGATACAGCGCCACACACTTTCATTGGCTACGACGTACTCTGTATTCCGTAAACCTTCGGGCCGTTATCTTACAGCAATCTTGACTGATGGAGATACTGAAAATAGGAATTCTGCTTGTAAAAACATTTGATAGGTGTATAAAATCTTTAGCGATACTTTTCTTAATAAGTTTTGACTTGTGTAGAGCTATGTACAATTTTATATAGATTCCTATTTTATGTGTGAAGAACGGTTTTGGTATGGGATAACCAGCACCAGCCTATCAATATTTATGCCCCACCCATCGCACTAGTCATTCATCCACACCAAGGCAGGTCTTTTCTTCATCCAGGCTTTGCTCAAGAATATTGCATGTTAACCTCTGAATGTCAGCGAATGCGATCTAGGTGCTCTGGTCGCGGAGCTTATACTGCAGTCTCTCCAGCATTCTGCGCCAGGCGCAGCCTGAATTTGGCCGCTGTGACCGAGCCTACTATGGCAATGTAATTGTCGTTCCTTCACCACTGTGGGCCGCAGCAAACACCCTCAGATTCAATGTCAAACTTTCGTCAGGCTCTAACCATAAATTTGTTTCATAACTCACACTCATTGCTACTCAAGCTCATTGTTGTCTTCGCTTCCAAGTCATGACCATATCTGATTTGAACCAGTTTTCTTCGTGAAAGAGAACTTCATGTAACCTCTTTATGATTATTACAGGCTAGCTATGCTTGCCATCGCATTGCAAACATGACTTGTGTTATCAATCCAGAGCTTCTACCACAGCCGGAGGCTGATCTGGCCCCGACACCGTCGATGAGTGACGCTGAGAGCGTGAATGCACCACAGGAGCTCAACACTCTACATCCCCACAAAAGCTCAGTTCATGCCAATTCCACGAGAATTCTATATGATCCGGAGCTGATTGCTGATGACAGCGACACAGACGATGACGAAAACGTCGCGGATGTACCTGGTCCGCTGCTGACTAGTTCTCAAAGGAAACAGGCACAAAATGCCGTGTTCGAAGATTATGTCCGTGGAAAAGATGAGTCTCAATTACAGGAGAGGTTGCAAGGAGAGGAGGACTCCATGCACTCAGTCGACGAGATCAATATACTAGCATGTGCCAACGGTCGGAGAATTATTGACCATGTCAGAGATTACCAAAGTGAACTCTTCGCTCGAGCCAAGGCCGGAAATATCATCGCAGTCCTTGACACAGGCTCTGGAAAGACACTCATAGCTGCTCTTCTGCTTAGAGAGACAGTAAGTAAGGAGATGGACGATCGGGCTGCCGGCAGATCTCCCAGAACCTCTTTCTTCTTGGTAGGGCATATCTAGCAGCTGCACATAATATGGACTGACGTAAAGCGCATCACAGACGCCCAGTGTTGCTCTTACAGAGCAGCAACATCGAGTGCTTTGTGAAAATCTGACGGCAATGCCAGCATTAGTTCATGGCAGAAAATTCGACAGCTGGAGCCAACAAGAATGGAACGGATTGCTTAACACTCATCAAGTCATTGTCTGCACGGCAGCCATCCTAGATCAATGCCTCAATCATGTTTATATCAAGATGGAAGACATTAACCTTATCATATTCGATGAAGCGCATCATGCAAAGAAAGATCATCCATACGCCACGTAAGTTATCATTGAAATGCTTGACGAGGGCTGAAAGGTTGCTATAGGATAATCAGAGATCACTACTTTAAGCCCAGCAGCCCATCTTTGCGACCCAAGATATTCGGCATGACAGCAAGTCCAGTCGATGGAAAGAAGGACGTTCTACAAGCTGCACGGTACGTATTGCCGAAGGAAACTGAAATAACTCTAACAAAAACAGCCTGCTCGAGCGCCTTCTACAAGCAAAAATTGTGACCACAAAAAGTCTATCACTCGATACTTATGCGCCAAAGGCAACAGTGCTGGAGTGGGAGTACGACAGACTGTTGGAACCCTTCGAAACGCCTCTCTTTGGGCAGCTGAAATTTTGCGAGGATGTGTCAGCTTTCGACGTCGAATTCAAACAAGCAAAAGCTATCAGTGCAGCGCTTGGCGCTTGGTCCGCGGACCAGGTATGGAAATATGCTTTTGAGGAGCAACACCTCCATACGATCTTACGGAAATACGAAAGGTTCGAATCTCCTCGTGGCGGAGTGGCGGGTTTAGACAAGGCTACAGGTCTCCGAAAACTGAAGCGAGCTGAGGAGATGATCAGACTTCATCACTTTGCTGAGCCTGCAGCAACTCGTGACTTTTTGAGTTCAAAAGTACTTCTTTTATACCACAAGCTATGTGAGTATTTCGGAGGAAACGAAAACACAAGATGTCTCGTCTTTGTAGATGAAAGAATCACTGCTCGGGTCCTCCATGATCTTTTTCGACGTCTAGATGTCCCAAACCTTCGACCAGATAAGTTTCTAGGGATTGGGGGCAACAAATCCGGGCAAGCAGGTGTTACCGGTCCACAGATTCGAGACCTAAAAGCGAGATTCGAAAGTGGCATTGTCAACTGCCTCTTCTGTACCTCTGTTGCTGAGGAAGGTATTGATAGCCCCGAGTGTAATCTTGTTATCAGGTTTGACCTCTACAAAACCATGATTCAGTACGTGCAGAGCAGGGGTCGAGCTCGCGCTAAGGGTTCAATCTACGGCCAGATGGTAGAAAGAGGGAATGCATCTGACAGGGTGAAAATCGAAGATGCGCATTATCATGAATTACAGCTCCGGCGCTTCTTATCCGACATGGACGAAGATCGCTTCTTGGAGAATGAGCTTCTCAGCGTTCATGGAGCTTTCAGCAAACAGAGACCGAATAAGACGTTCGAAACAGGTGCTGGAACACTGTGCAATTACAGAACAAGTATCCTATACCTCGATCGATATGCAAGTTCTTTGCAGTACGAAAATCCAGGCATGTCTCGAGTGATGTATGAAGCTGAGATCGCGGGAGGCATGTTCAGGTTTAAGACCATCTTGCCCGATGGTTCTCCAATCAAAGGGGTGACCGGAGAAGCGTTCCCAAAAAAGACCAGTGCTAAACAGTCGGCAGCATGGGAGACATGCTATGCACTTCGAGCTAGAGGTCTGCTTGACGACAATCTCAACTCAATTTTCTTGAGGCAGCGTCCCAAGAACGCTAATGCTAGACTTGCCCTGTCAGCGGCTAAGAAAGACGAGTACGAAATGCTCGTCAAGCCCGGGTTCTGGACGTCAAAGTGTGGTCAAGTGCCAGATATGTTGTTTGCAACAGTAATCTACCTTGTCCCATTGGCTAGCTTAAGACGACCGCATGATCCACTGGTCCTGCTTACCAGATCTGCATTGCCTCCTGTCCCCAATTTCCCAGTGTATTTGGATGGCAACATCCAGACAGAGGTTGCATTCTCCCATGAGACGGGTCCCTTTGCTGTCGACGATACGATGTTGTTGTGTTTGAAACAATTCACCCTTCAAGCGTTTCACGACCTGTTCAACAAGGAATATGAGGCTGAAGATGCTCAAATGCCATACTGGCTAGCACCCACGAAATGGCGACCAGGCGATATCGTGCCGCCGGATCTGAAGGAACTTGTCGATCTAGACGGCTCGAATGATCTGAAACCAATCCAATGGTCCCGAGGCTCAGATCCAAATTCTTGGCGCGACCAGTTCTTGATAGACAAATGGAGTGGGAAATATCGTTATTGGTCTAGAGCTGTGCTGCCGGATCTAAACATCAATTCTCAAGTGCCCAATGACGTGCCGGATCGACGGTATAAGGGCGCAAAAACGGAGAAGATCTTGGAATACACCTTGAGCCTTTACGGAAGTTCAAAGGTGAGGTTCTTAGGCGACTGCGACCCATCACAGCCTGTCCTTGGAGCAGAGCTTGTGCAGATCAGGCGAAATTTCTTGGATAAAGCCGAATCGAAGGAGTTTGTAGAGTACACGCGGGAGTACTATATCTGCCCAGAACCTCTAACCATTTCCAAAGTAAGTACCAAGAATCCAACCTTGCCTGATGTTTAATATTGAGACCCCTCTAGCTTCCGCATGGCTTTATTGCTACTGCATTAGTGTTTCCAGCTATCATGAGCCGTTTGGACTCGTATCTCATTGCAACTGAAGCGTGCCAGAAGCTTGATCTCGATGTAGCACCAGAGCTGGCGTTAGAAGCAATGACGAAAGACTCTGACAACACCGAGGAACATCGCGAACAGCAGATACACTTTCAGCGCGGCATGGGAAAGAATTATGAGCGACTCGAATTCTTGGGAGACTCATTCTTGAAGATGACGACCACGATTATGGTGTTCATACGCTATCCCAAGTCTGACGAACTTGGCTTTCACGTTAAGCGGATGGAGATGATCTGCAACTTGAACCTGTTCAACGTAGCAGTGGATCCGAGTCTAGGTCTTACTCAACACGTGCGCACGAAAGGGTTCAACAGGCACTACTGGTACCCTGAAGGCCTCATTCTTCGAAGTGGCAGAGGCGCGCCACAAGCCAATATGAAGCCTGTCAAGCACGAAACTCCGAAGCATGCTCTTGCTCAAAAAACAATTGCAGATGTATCTGAGGCGTTGATAGGTGCTGCTCTGCTTTCATCAAAAGGACCCAACAACTATGAGATGGCCATCCGCGCCGTCACTAAGCTTGTCAATTCTAAAGACCACGACATCCAAAGTTGGTCTGACTACTCTCGCCTATATGAGCCTCCGGCATGGTCGACCAACACTAGTCCAGATGGATTCACACATGGTGTCGACAGCGCGGCCTCGAAAATCCAGAGAAGAATGGGCTACACATTTCGACACCCCCGACTCCTCCGCTCCGCCATGACTCACCCGTCTTACACTGACTCCATAGTGCCCGACTACCAACGTCTAGAGTTCCTTGGCGACTCTATCCTTGACATGGTGTGCATCCGCAGTCTCTACGACCGCTTCCCCGACCGCGACCCGCAGTGGCTTACCGAGCATAAGATGGCGATGGTGTCCAACAAATTCCTCGGCGCCGTCGCTGTTGACCTCGATTTCGACAAGTACCTCTACTACAGCGGCGTGCACATACCGCAACAGATTCATCAATACGCCTTCAAGATCCGCGATAAGCTCGCCGAAGCGAAGCGGAACAATCAGATTGATTTTTGGACTGAGATCGAAGATGCCCCGAAATGTCTCTCCGATACCGTGGAATCGTATATCGGTGCCGTGTTTGTGGATTCCGACTTCGATTACCGCGAGGTGGAGAAATTCTTCGAGAGGCACATCTCTTGGTATTTCTCGGATATGGCCGTGTATGATAGTTTCGCCAATAAACACCCCACCACCGAATTACACAATATCCTCACGAAGCAGTACAGGTGCCAGCAGTACCGGGTTTTGATTTCTAACCCTGCGTCCGAGTCGACCAGCCTCCCAGCGACGAAGGCGGCACCCAAGATCACGGCAGGGGTTGTGATTCATAATGTGGTGCTTAGTGATGCGGTGGGGACTAGTAGTCGGTATGCTAAGGTCAGGGCGAGTAAGAACGCGTTGCAGTTACTTAGGGGGATGTCGAAGGTGGAGTTTAAAGAGAAATTCAGGTGTGGGTGTCGCGATGATTATGTTACCGGAGTAGGAGGAGCAGAGGTGCCAGTTGGTGGTGGGGAAGAGGTGTCTGCACTGTGAAAGAGATTTCCAGAGCGGGGTAAGAAGATGGATGGCTTCGTTCGGAAGGGTTATTGGATCACCAGGATGCTGTTTCGTTTCACTGATCAAGCAAGTGACGCAGAGCTGGAGTTCGCGTTTGAGCCGCCCATCGCCTCAGAGGACTTGTTTCCACACGCCTCGTGAACAGAGAATGCACGAGACGTCCAAGTAGACATACGATCCTGATGGCTTCCTTTCGGTATTTCAACTTATCATCGGCCTTTCTTCTTGTACCCACTTCCGGCTTGGCTTCTCAAATCGCATTTGGTATCCACGCTCTGGTAAATTAACCATCATACAAATGAACCTGCCCTATCCCTATCACGAGCACTACGCTGAACACGCGTTTCGCAGACCAGATCGCAAGAGATGAAATTCTATGAAGAGTGATACCCATCCAAAATTGACACCAGGCACAGACAATGATGTTGTGCCATCTCTTCGCCACTTATTGCACCGTATTACCAGCTATGCAATAATCAGAAAACGTGCGGGGGGAGATGCATGAAATCTGGGTCCCGCTCTCAACTGCTCTCTTCATGAGGTCTTGGCCCAACGAGCGACAGCAACTATCATGAGTTGCCATTGGCTGATCCAAGTCGAAAACCCCGGGCGAATGCACCAAGGTCTGAGCTGCACGTTGCGTCTTACTGTGCAGTATATATAATCCATACAAGAGTAGTCGGTCACAAGCAGCGGGCCTTGGTCGTTTCGTAACAAAGCGACACTCAAAGGACGACTTTACAGCTTCCGATGACTTCCTTCCCAACAGCGTTCGTCAGCTATATCATAAGAGGAAGACTCGACGAGGGGCAGTGGATGGGAGAGAGAGGAATGTATCGTACATTGGAATGTGACTAGGAACACCTTCATATATTCTTCGAGACCTGCTAAGACAAATTTAGGAACATGCATCGGCAGGTGGAATACCTGAGGCAAAAGGTCTCTCTGCAGCTTCAGGTCCAGTTAGGACCTAGGATTGTAGCAAAGGCCGAGAGCCTTGCCTGAGAATCTCGGGATGAGATTCGCCTAGGAGCGCTGAGCTGGAAGAGGTGGCATCTCTGTTCTCTACTCGTGATGACCAATCTATCTGACCTGGATGACTGCAAAGTACGTCCGACAATCGTTTCGTTGCCGAGGCGTGTATATGCTTGTGGATTAAGCCCTGTGGGGAATAGCGGTGAACCTGAAGCCATGGAAGAGGGATATCATTGCTGGGCACCAAGGCAATCGAGATGGGGGATTGCGGTATCGGCTTGGCCACACAGCCTATCTGGCAGCAGTGGTGCTGCTTGAAGCATTGGATGTCTGCTTCAGGGACGTCCAGAACTGATGACAAACAAGGTGGGCTATAGAGTGCGAACATGTGCGTATCAGGTCTTGGAATTCGACCTAGCGTCGTACTCCAACTTCGCAAGTGCTTCTTTTGATGAAGCTGGCAGGCTGTCTCGTTTGTCTTGACGGTATTCTGGGGCTTCCTTTAGCCGAGAAAGTCCTCCAGATCCTTTAGAGAAGTGCATCACCCATCCTTGCCATTCTGGACTCGACGAATCGTGGCTTCCTTTTTCTTTGTCCAAGTTCTGCTGCTTCGGTCGCTGGAGGCTGTGATAGTCATGTTCTGCCCCTGGACCAGCGTTCGTTTCGATTTCCTTGTTGCCACTCAGGTCAGAATGCTTTCTTTTTCGACACCGTTGGCAGAGCCCCAACTGATTCTGTCCGCCCTCTTCTTCAGCCGCGCTCTGCCATTCCTTATGCCTCTCCTCCCACTCGCTCAATGCTGGCTGAGCACTGCCCTTTACATTGAACTTCCACCACCTCTGCCACAACCACTCCAGCGCCTCTCCTGTCCTCATCCTCAGCACCTCTAGGCTTGGCATTTCCTCGTGTATGGCTTGATGTCTCAATTCCACAAAGGTCTCTGGGAGCCCCAGCTCTAGAGCGTGAGCGTACATGCTGCTCTGTCCTCGATGAGGACCAGACCCTGCATCCGCGTCCGCAGCGACATTGTCTTTAGCAATGGTGGTGGTGGTGCTCTTTCTAACGTCTCTATCCACAAGCGCATTGACGAAGCGACAGAAAGCCATGGCGTAGATGCTGCGCAAAGCTATACCAGAGAGATTGTCTCGTTTGCTGGGTTGGTCATGTAGGATTGCATCGGTGAGGTTCGCTGTAGATATCAAGGCATGGTTGAGCTTTGGCTCATGAAATCGCCAAAGAGATACGAGGTTGATAGCGTCCTGACGTCGATCAATGTGTGATGAGGCCGCAAGATCGAAGAAGTTGCGAGAAATGTGCTCTGGATAAAACCAATCACGAACCATGGCAAGCTCTGAAGGGTGCTTCCAAGGCGCTGGATTTAGTTGCGAGTAAGGGATCGTGGTAGGCATGTTGTGCGGACGGTTTTGACGGCGTCAATCCTTCTTAGGGTTTCCGAAGAGATTTTTGTCATGGCACAGGAAGTGTTCGTCAGGATAAAATCCCCGGACTGGCATCATCTTCGATCTGGGTGACGGCTTGCAGGGTATGTCTCAATTCTGGATTAGGGCACTACACTCTTTAAGCCGGCGACGACCCACCAGAGAAGAGCTTGATGCGAGCTTGCAGAGGCTCGGGTAGGATCATGCTTCAACACGGTTGTATCGATGAAGACCCAAAGAGGGCATAGAGAGTATCACCAGGCTGCCCCAAATTTCTGGCATACCAAACTTGGCGTAGAGCATTGTTAAAAGACAGCTAATCGGAAAAGGAAAAGCCTCTTACCTAAGGGTTACGGTAGCTAGGGCTGTACTATCAACGTCACCGAAGCTTAGCATGATCATGGATATATTCTCCTACTAAGTACCAGGTACGTAGGCTTCTGGGATTCTCTCATGTCACTGCAGTCGCCCCTCCTCCAGCACTACACCTCGATCCGACTGTGATACGGTACAAACAATTGGGTGAATGGATTGCTGTGATGCCACGAGCTGACCGGAGTCTGGATTCCGAAACAGGTTTCTATCTATCCACCAAAACAGCTACCTATGTACATTGGAAGAAACCAAACGATCCAAAGGAGGATACTGTTCATTCTCCCAGAATGGGATGTAATTCCTGCCATCCAGCGCCATCGCTAAAGCATGCAAAATAACAGGCGCTTATCTTGACACCGCTTGAGCACATTCAATCTAACCTTTCCTAAATCCATTGACAGGGAGCACCACTGTAGACATCCGTCCAAATGGGGGCCGTGAAGTGCTGTTCATGAGCTTGTTGAAGTTGATCACCGTCAGGGTCATTCTCAAAAAAGAAGGATTGGTCTGCGAGTGTGGCGATGGCCGGATGTGATGCAAGCTCACTTGGCTGGGACTTCTGATGATCTGGTGCTGAGAGAAATGGGTCAGTCGCTTCAGTCTCCTCGTCTTCGTCGTTGCTGAGGTCATCCTCGCTCTCACTAGCATCTTCGTTCGATGGGTGAAAGGTTTCCTCGAGTTTCAATCCCTTGCCTGCAGATCCTCTGTGAGGAAGAACCATCTGACGCTCGTGCGACGTAGTAAAGTTTGAAGGTGAGGGCGCATCGTAGAGACCCATCCCTACCAGCACCTCGTCCTCGGTCTGTGGCACCACCGACGGCTTTCCACTTTCGCCGACTGCATCATTCGAAATCGCCACCAAATCCGGTGTTGGTGGCGCTGTGCCTGTGGTCAAATCAGGTGCGGATGTGTAGGTGAAGGGGATTTGGTGGTCACTTGGTAGTGATTGTTGGTAAATAGAAGGCTGGTGTATAGGATACCGTAGAGTCAGGGGTTGCTGCGGTAGCCAAAATGCGTCCTGGCCGGCTTGACTAGGGAAGGAATATGTGTTGTCGAGATTTTGAAACTGCATCTCTTCAAGTGGTGTGAACGCTTCTTGATAGCACGACTCAGCCGAAGAGGGTTGGGTCAGTGGTGTCACCAGACCATTGACTTCGGTGGTTGCGAAAGAATTGGGAAAGTACGTAGCGTATGTCGAATCGGGGAATTGGCATGAACTCATCCAATCGTTCATGGGTGTTGCCTTGGCCGCTGAGTTTGGATGCCAGCTGGTGGGTCGCGTGGTCGCTACGGTATTGTTGCTACCACCGACAGGTGTGTTGTAGTTGGAGATAGATCCTTTCGATGCCACGTGATGTCTAGTAGAGTGGGAAGCGGTAGTCCTCCTTCTTGACAAGTTCTTCGGACTGCTGCCTCTGCTGTTGGTTTTCACTACCTTGGTAGGCCGTCGAAAGTATGACGAGATATTGGTGGGAAATGCTTGAGGTTGAGAAGAGGCCGCTTGGTCGAGGCGTTGGTAGGCCATGGTACTATACCATTGATTCGAGAGATCCATATCACAGCCTGCTTTCCCCTGGAGAAGTAACGTGGAGAGAGAAGAGATGAATTGAAAAACAACCAAAGGCTGACAAAAGGTAGCTGAGGAAACGTAGAATACTTCTGGTTGGGATATGTGCAACGGCCAATGGCTCAACAGGCTAGTAAAGACATCGGATGCGCCTACCTGCAGGAACTATGTGACACATGGAAGAAACTCTTACAACCAAGAAGTTCCAACATGGTAGCAGCAACGGTCAGAGAGACTTAAAAAGGAAGCACGTATTTGGTGGCCAGCCAGGGTGGTTGTCAACATGGGAATGGATCTGAGACGGTGCAGCGATGATCGGAAACTTGCATAGCGCCAATTCTCGATGGATTCATCAGCCACTGGATACATTAAGGACTATTACGCCGAACTCTGAATAGGGACACAAGAGCACGGGATTCGAAGGTGCTGGGCGCGAATGCGAGACGGGCGATGTGCAAAGTCTGATAGACTAAATGAGGATGTGGAAGGTTAGACACGGATTAATGATTGACGATTGACGCTTGACGGCTTATGAGGTGGAGCAATCTACTCCTCTCTCCTCTTTCTAGCGTTGAAGGCTGCCAAGGGACGGCCAAACCTATCGCACTGCAGTGGTTGCAACAGTAGCATTTCCATGGGCCACAAGATAGGCGGTGCCAATCAACCGGTACAGGGTACGGAGTCTCCGTCACACCCATCGGCCAGTGGCTGCCATGGATCTCACAAACCGCCACACATGCTGCCCGTGGAAAGGTCAAGTCAGAAAGGCCCTGCAGCCAAGAGCACGAAAGGATCAGGTTTCAAGGCTGCATTGGAGGACTTTTGGTGCATGACAAGAAATAGTGTTGCCCCCTGCGGCCCGGGAATCGTGAATCACGAGGTTTGCCGCGCAAGGGTTTGAACGCTGAGCCTTTCAGCTCCGGGAAACAAACGACAAGTCGGGGCCCGAGGCTGTACTCGTACATACATACGTAGTACAGGCCAGTTACGGAATGGAGGCTAGGCCTCCTCCAGCAGGACGCTGATTTGCCGAAGTCAATAACATTAATAACATTGCATTTTCGGAGATAGTGCGGAAAATGGGCGGTACCAGACGAGATAGAAACGTGCTGGCGAACTCAGAGCATGGAGTACTCTAGTACACCGTATGTATGGATGGAAGACTTGGTAGTTAGCCGAGATAGCGTCGAGTTTAGTTAGAGCAAAGTCCTGTGGCGGTGTGCTTTTCGCTTCATCATAACCAAGGAAGTAACAAATTCGGGTGCCTGTATCGTATGGACACTGAAATGGGTCTGAAAGTCTGACACGCGGCCAAGGCCATGCTCTTACATACTGCTAGTGAGATATATCGGCGCAATGAATACGTAGTAACCCATGACCATTATCAGCATTGCCGAAGCAAGGAAAGGGTTTTGGCCAACAGCATGCCACATGACGACGAGCATAGTTACAAGACAGGGATTCCGATTGCCTGTCAAGTTCAGCAAGCCATACCAGTTGGGTAGCTTCTGACTCGTAAGATGGAATGGTCTGAAGGAAGTAACCCTGCGTATTGTGTGCCTCAGAGTTGAGGACAAGAAGAGAGGCTGACATGACAAGCTCGGTTTCAGTTAGTGCCCCATGCGTAGTACATTTGCTATCTCGTTTTGGTCAGATATTCAGAGGGTGACTCTTGCTACTAGAGTAAAGATCGTGATCCTTCAAACGATGTTTCCCCGCTATGGTTAGCCCAACCGACCCACTTTACTGGACTAAATTAGTCGCAGGAAATGTCACAGCTGCGACGAGACCGGGGCGTTGGGTTGGCTGGTGGGGTCCGGGAGCAGACGGACAGCCTGATAGACAGGCAGGGAGACACAAACAGACACTGGTCTCGCTAAATCGATACGAGGACTCAATTATGTAACTAATGATCCATCGTGCAGTATGCGCCGTGCAGCTTACAGCGGGGCTATTACGCACCATTTCTTACTTAGTCCTTTGCACATTGCATCTTAGTTCAATCACAACTGCCTGTAGCATCCCTTCGCTTCGTCATCTCTTCACTCTTATCCCTCGTTCTGTGAAAGTGGCCGGCTTCTAGACGTTCGACAAAACTAACACTGCTTGTCAGTATGCAAGCCTTAGCCTAGTTCGTCGTGGGGCCATCATTTAGATTGTTATATCGATGTCCGTTGAGACCCACTCCGCACACGACGAAATATGACACAATTAGGCGCCTGAACAGCATTTCCATGCGAACTGCCCAAGGATATGCTCCCACTATCAATGTGTCTATGGAAGGCAGAAGGCAGCGTCGTTGATCTCGCGTGGATATGTCCATAAATTCGCAGCCAGAGGGTTTGTTCATTCAATTGCATGGTGCAACTGACGCCCTGGATGCAGTTTCATCTAGTGGTTCGCTAAACATTTAGAGATACTAGCATACAATTACCGAATACGGCGGGACTACCACGATACTTCCGCAATCTGTTCGGGACATAACATGGGATCTAGCCCCTTTCCCATAGTGTCGCATCCTCGTATAACACCAAATGTTGCGAGAGTCATCGCTTGCACTCGTCTCCAACCGTAAGAAGAGGAAGTCGAGTTCCACCGCTGCGGCACCTTACGTAGTGCAAGTGATCGACGCCAGTACCCAGCATACTAATAAGTTAATTGGTAAGCTTCGTTACTTATCCCTTTGATGTCTTGGGATGGAAGTGTCGAATGTGGATAGCAAATGTAAATCATCATTTATTCTCAAGATTATAGCAGGAAGATAACTATGATGGACTGATGTAAACCATCGTGAGGAGGTAAGGCATCCATCTGCCAGAGCGAGAATCTCATAAAGCTGCAATATTTTGGCAGAGTGGCTGGCGATTTCCTCCGCATGCATGACGTTTGGCAATCCATCCCATCTTTTGCATAGGTAGTAGCTTCAAACTGGCTAGCAGCACCTTCATGGACGGGTAAGCAAATAAGCAGCAGGCCGGTCGATGCCCGTTGCAGCTGGACTACGTTAGTGGAGTGGTGGCAAGGGATTGTAAGGGATTGCACCCCTGCTGCAACTGACTCAAGCTACTACCTACTACGTAGTGGGGGACGACATAAGCCTTGCATAATGAGCAAATGTTACACAACACCACTAAAGTCAGGCCAGCTAGGAAGGCATCGTGTTCTGCAGCTTGGAATAACTAGCTGGTGCCTGAAAGCCTGCGTGGCTCCCAGACCTTCTACTCCCTGATTGGGTGGGTATCACCATCTTTTCTGACGTGCTGAATCATTCCTCTACCTCCAGCATCTTCAAGTGACTCAATATGTCCGAGCCTGGAATACTGGCAGCACGGGCAATTTCAAGTTTGACGATCTTGGCCAGCAATACCAAGACTTGCGCCAAACTTTGGTCTGTTATAAATGTTCTAGCATGGTTCAATCTTTCTAGGTTCAAGTCCATGTTTGCTTGCTTCCGTGGTTGGTCATTCTGCTTCCGAATCAGGGAAGACGTCATCTCGGTCTTTGCTAGATGTGCTTTTGAGTTCGAATTTGAAGCTGCGCTAGCTCCAAAACCCTAATTGTGGCAAAGGCGCAGTACAGGTTCATCAAGGCGCTACGCTTTGGGGCATCCTCAATTTATGTTCCCAGATTGTACCAAAGGCAAGCGGCGGCAGGGGTGGGTACATGTAGGCAAGGCAATTTTTCAGATTGCCTTTCCATGGAATTTGACCGTAAGCGATTGGAAGGAAGTGCTGGGATATCTAGAGAATACCATGAATACCCCTGAGTACTCCATCGTTGCAGGCGTCACACTGGAGATTTTGCTTTATGCTCGCATGATCCAGATCGATAGCTGATTTCTAAGTATCTCCTCTATCTTTTGGGTTTGTGTTCTCACCTAAGAAATGAGCAAGCCAGTTCAATTTTGAGTTTCGTTGCCTTTTCCGCAATATCTGCTTTGGGTCACACGATAGAGGTGCCTAACCATATCGAAGTGTATCGGTCTTTGGCCTCAAGGATCGGCGGGCGGCGAAAATCCGGTTCACGAATTTCATGCGGCCTTAACTACAGGCGGCTCAGAAAGAATCGGTTGTGCAACGAACCTTCAGCATTTTGCTCATTTATCTCTCCTGTATCCACAACGATTCCTTTGAGATCTGTACGAGTTTGCGGCGCCATCCTTGTAGCCTATTTCAAACACGCTTCCAGACCGAATCCTTCCAGTCCAATGCTCTCCCGCATTTAAGTGCACGCGATATAAGATTTACCAGTCTACGCCATGCTGACATCCAAGCCCCTATCAGGGCGAAGTTCTCGAGAGAATGACGAGTCACGGATGGTTAATTGTCCACTGGACTTTACAACTAAATCCATGGGTAATTTTCCTGCCTGGAGGCAACATGTTGTCCCCTTACGGCTACAAGAGCATCCGTTTCAATAGTGTTAATCTACGACATAAGGTTGAGGCTTATCTCTGCAGCCATGTACACAATTCGAACGTAACGTCCCAACCCTGTAAAATAGGGTACACACCTGAATTGCTGCAATAGTGCTTTTCTGCTCTAACTGAAACCCAGCCCTGCTCGGTGTCATCCGATGACACATGCTATTTGCCTCATGTTGCACACCCTACGTACTCTTCCGATTCCGGCGGATCGCTGTTGATGAATCGGATATGCTTCGGTCCCATTCTTGCTCCCCAGCCCTTCCTTGAGTAATAGCATTTCAAGGCGTTCAGCATACCACCTTATGTCGATGAGCCGAGGCTTTGCATATCGCCATGGCAAGTCAATCCTGTATATGCACCACAGGTATTACTATGTAGTTGCCTAGCTCGAAATATCTCTGTACCAGCGGAGGCCGTGTCTCTGGCTAGCCATGATTCGCCTCTTCCGATCCCGAAGATGTAGACATCCTAACTCATCGCTTGCTACCAGATCATCCGTCCGCATTGCAACCATCTGTTAGATCTTGAATGCTCGGCCTTTCTCTCCCGGACCGCTTCGCTCCTATGAAATTCGTGATGGCGGCGCTTTCGACACTCTGGTCAACCACGTTACCCCTGGCCTCCGTAGGATCTGAACCAGAATCTTCACTGCTGCTTGTACCGTCCTCATCTGCCAACCTGAGACCATCTACTTGCGCACTGGGTGGCCTTTTCTCTTTCAGAACGCCAAGACCGAGGTTCATCTCAATGTAATGGTCTTCATCATCGGCGACCTCGTCGAGAGGTCTAAGGCAAGCTTCTGTCGCATTTTCTAGATCCGCATTTGCTTTCTGCAGCTGAGGTAAGAAGGCTGAAAGTCTCGTGCGGAGATCAGACGTTGCATGAGATACAGACATAAGTGGCTTTCTGGGTACAGGTAGGTCTTGGATCAAGTCATCGTCCTCGCATGAGTCGCCTTTGTCGGTCCCGCCTACCCGTGTCGAGCTGGTCTCATCCTTATCGACGCTGCTTATCTCTTCAGAAGTATCTTCGAGATCGGAGCTTGAGGAGCTTGTATCGGTGTCGCCGTGTCCTGTTTCAACGACCCCATCACGGTCACTTTTTCTGGCCAAACCTGCCAGGACACTGCTGCCGTGAAGGCTTGCCTTTTCTCTCTTTGTCGCATCGGATTGCAACTGCGAAGATTCACCCGTGTTAGGGCTTCGCAGCCGCTTTGTGACGCGTCTGTCACCTGGAAATTCAACAGGCAATCGTCGCTTATGATCCGTACCCATGCTGCAGATATTGGATACTTTCTTGTGGACATCAATATCACAGCATGAAAAAGTCACGGTGTTTGATTCGACCTTGGCCACTGCTGATGTAAGATGAGCTAACCACTAGCTGCCGGCATTGACAGCACTAATGCAACTTTAATCCTTTCCGTTTCAGGGGCGCGTTTCATCGCGTCGAGAATGTGGTGATGTTGGGCGCTTAAAACATCCCAGAGACACGTTCGGTTACGTTCATGCCAGCAAATTGGATGTTTCTCGTCAATTTAAAGCTCTGCTCTGCTGCTGTGACCGATTCCCTGTTGTCTGCTAGATCTGCTTTTCGTCTGCCGATCACTAGAAGAACAGTCCAAGAGGAAGGATACAAATCCTCTGTGTTGGCATTAAAGAGTGCTTTTAGGATTAAAGGACTGCGCACAGCCTTGAAATCGTGAAGATTAGCTGGGAGGACGTGACTCACTTCTGAACACAAGGTGCACACTACGTAAGTACCTGTTTCGCGGTTCCCTACCCAAATGCCAGTGTTCAAACCACATTCTGCCTTCGTTCCCAACCTGGTGCAATGGTGGCGGTGACATCTCGGCTGGCAAAGGCCCTATTGTTCTTATTCACTCTGGCAACTCTTATTCATTGAGTGAAGTGTCCCAAAATCTCGGTGACAACTCTGAATCACATTCTCAACATGCCCATCTAAATCCATTAACCACCCTTCCAACTCTCTTCAGACTCTCGGGATCCTTTACTTGCCTTCACAGTCAAGTCTTGCATTGACACATATCCAACGCCAAAACATCATCATGCCTATCCTCTTCAGCTCTTCTGATGCGTCCTCTTTGAGTGAGAAAGTCCTCTGGGTTGACGAGTATGTCTCTCGAGCAGATTCAGGTCTTTTGACTCCTACCACCAAATCCTTGGGTTTCAAGACCTACATCCCAAGCAGCGCAAAGGCAGTTTTGCTCCTCGACCCCGTTGAGTATCTCGCGGCTTTTCGTGGCCAGTTGGCGAAATCTGCGTGCAGCCAGCAACCTTCTATTTCGAACGAGCAGCCTCCCGTACCAATCGAGCAGCAACCTGTTACAACCGAGCTCCAAGCCCAAGAGAAGCAAGAAGCCGAATCTCTCATTCGTAAAGCTCTAGGCATGGCAGATCCGGTCATCATGCAGCCTCCAACCATCTCCGTCACCAACGGCGACACTAATCCAAGTCCCGATCATACTAACCTTACCACCCGCAAGTCTGCCTCCCTCCACAAAAATATTATCACCAAGCTCCGCCCACTTCCCCTACAATACGTCTGGTCAGTCTACTACGAAAAGGCAGTCTCGTCGGACACCACCGGA
This sequence comes from Endocarpon pusillum Z07020, assembly GCF_000464535.1. NCBI lineage: Eukaryota > Fungi > Ascomycota > Eurotiomycetes > Verrucariales > Verrucariaceae > Endocarpon > Endocarpon pusillum. The sequence goes on along the minus strand of NW_006916325.1, from coordinate 299,979 downwards.
AACGCCAGCACAGCAGCCAACTACACTGACCGCCTCAGCACCCTCGCTTCATCCGTCCCCGACATTGGCCAGTTCTACAAGATCTTCAACAACATCCCCTGGTCATCCATCCAATCCCGCAACACCGTTCACATCTTCCGCTCCGGCGTGCAACCTCTCTGGGAAGACCCGGAGAACCTCGACGGCGGCTGCTTCACCCTCAAAGTCCGACGCCAGAACCAAGGAGACGAAAAACCCAAGCGCGTCTGGGAGGAGATCTGCCTGATGGGTTGTGGTGGCGAGTTGCAGGCCGCGCTGGCGGAAGCTGGGATTCGAGATCATGTCTTGGGGATGAGCTTCAGCCCGAGGTTGTATTGGGTCTGTGTCAGTATTTGGTTGAAGAAGGGTGATGAGAAATCGGCGAGCATTGTGCAGAAGACGGTGTTGGAGAGGTTGAGTGCTGAGCTGAGGCCTGCGAATGAGAGTGAGTATTACTTCAAGAAGCATTCTGAGCATCCAGGGTGGGAGGAGGCGGTGGGGAGGAAGAAGGACGACTGAACTGAGAGACTGCTCGGTACTGATTCCGGCGGTCGAGGCATCCATCAGAGAGAAATGACGTGGCATTTGGGAGTCTTTGGGGAAATAGGGGAAATTGCATAATCGGCTTGGGCTTATGAGGGAATGCAGGAGCAAGAACTGCATAGCATAGAGCTGGGTTTCAAAGACGGCAAGGGCATCCTGCTAACTACAGGAATGATCACACACATAATCTCGGATTCTCCCAAGTCCTACGTGACCTTGCAGCCACTACACTACAACCCGGTTTTATGGAAGCGCAAGACTGAGTGATGTCCTTCTAACAACGAAGCAAATCTTGCTTGAGTGGACGCCTTCTTGTCTCCTCCTCATCGTCACTCGACGAACATTGTAGTTGGCGCTGCCGTGAATTGGCAGCTGAAAAGTTCCCTTTACAAACGGGCCAACCGTGTACTACATGCATCACCAGGTAGAATAAAATAATACATAATTTTTTTTTCATCTCACATTCACCTCATTCTAGTTGACCACTCCACCATCATCACATACGATTCTTCATCTCACATTCACCTCATTTCAGTTGACCATTCCACCATCATCACATCCGATTCTTCATCTCCCTCAACCTGGCCAACACCTCACTCGGCTCCTCACACCCGGTCACCTTCCTCATCGCCTCCTCGCGGACGCGCATGAAAACATTATGGCGCTTCTCATCGGCGATGGTGAAGCAGCCCTGGGTCTCCTGATTGGCGTCGGCAAAATCGCGCAGCTTCTTCACCGCCTCGTTGTCCGGATCCACCTGCAAGAGGAACTTGACGTTCGACCGGGTGTACTCGTGTCCGGGGAAGACGCGCGTGTCGTCGGGGAGCGCGGCGAGGGTCTCGTTGAGCGCGGTGTGCATCTCGCCGGGGGTGCCTTCGAAGAATTTGCCGCAGCCGCCGATGAAGAGCGTGTCCCCGGTAAAGACGGCGCGTTCGGGCGGCGATTTGGAGCTGTCTTCCATGTAGTAGCAGATGCTGTCCTGGGTGTGGCAGGGTGTGTGGAGCGCGGTGACGGAGATGTTTTGGCCGAGGGGGAAGCGCGAGTTGTGGGATGGCGTTTGGGTCACGCAGTCGCAGTCTTTGCCGCCGATGACGGGGGTTGAGGAGGAGGGAAGTTGCTTGAGCATCCCGGCGTTGCCGCCGGCGTGGTCCCAGTGGTGGTGGGTGTTTATGATGGCGGTTAGGTTGATCGAGTTGGAGGAGAGGTGCTCTGTGACGGTTGGGGCGACTTCGGGAGGGTTGGCTGGGTCGATGATCACGGAGTCTTTGGTCGCTTCGTCGGTGACGAGGTAGGCGTAGTTGTTCGAGCTGCCAACCCCTGGAGGATGAGTGTTGGAATAGGGATGGTTTAGAGATTGGGGGGTGGCTTACACATCGGTAGTGATTGGATATGCATGGCTCGGATCGCGTTGAGTCGATTGGATACAGACGGTATAAGTGGTCTAAGAAGTTTCGAGGTGAGCATGAGTGAGACAAAAGAGTCTTAACGCAGATTCCTCGTGTTCGACTGGGCCTTTAAAGAGGAGTAACACGGCCAGATTGATAGTAGTTCTCGATCAAAATGATGTCAGATTAGATCTTATCTTATCTACGGACCGGGCTTCGATTGAAATTCAGCTAGAGGAGCAATTCCATGCTACTAAGGAATTGACCATATCACCAAGATAAATCACTCCAAAGATCAACATGTCCTCGTCATCAATGAGATTTATGAGCATTTGCGTGTTAATGGACCTTCTACTTCGTTGTAGCATGCCCCAAGTGAAAGTCTATGTACGGCAAGCTGCACCATCTCAAAATAACACGCAGAAAATCCGACGACAAATAACGTATGCTCGTTGGCATGGGTATCATACAATGCTTTTAGATTTTGAAGCGCCGCGCTATGTAATTGAGAGAAGCAATCATAGGTCATGAAGCAATGACAAAAGAAGGAGAATGGATAGAGATATTGCTCGACTGTCGCCCTTTACGAGACCTCGGTGACAAGGCACCTGATGTACGCATGACCGACGCAACGGATGGTCTACTAGCGGTCTCTGTTTGCACAACGACATTCAAGTCGACATCTGGCTCTTCTGGAGACGGGGACATTACGGTTGATGGAGAAAATTTGGCAGTAAGCTTAATGTCCGAGCTCGACACAGTTGTGTGAGCAACCTGTGCAGAGTCAACTTCTGTTTTATGTGCCTCAAGATTTCCAATCGTTGAAAGTTGGGCATCACCATCTTCGTGTAATATAGATGGAGTAAGGTGCTGAGCAGTAGCGGCACATTCCTCGATAAGTGCAGAGGCTGGAACATTAGCCGTGCTGCCAGCGTGGTCTGTGGCCTCGTAAAAGAGCATAAAGACGCCACCTTGCGCAAGGACATGGTCTTCCGAGACAGGAAAAACGACATCGTCGCTGAAGCAGAACCAGCTCTCGTCTCGTTCCTCGGCATGAGTTCTATGACTTTGCTTCAGATTGGAAAATCGTTTCCTATAAGCGATATAGTGTCCATTCTCATGACCGCCATAATGTGTGATAACAGCACGGAGTTTGCACAGCTTGCCGGCCTCTAATTGCTCAGCCCCAGCTTCTGGTAACATGGACTCGGTAGGATTAGTATTCCAGTTTTCTAACAACCCTTCACCAGTTGCTATGCAGTTTGATCCCAAGCTCCATCTGCCAAGGTGCAGATCTAGCGGAAAGCGCACGCGGGCATGATTTTTCCTCTGAACGCCGCCGAGGTCAAATATGCTGCGATTGACATGAATTACGAGGTCCTTTGGTGCTCGCGCGATAACAGCCTGCTTTGATTTGATTGAGGACACTTTACTTTTTGCAGAGATGGTGCATCTCTTGTAGAGGCCCGAATCTGAGAAGTCGCCGGCTTCGCAGACCTCCTCGATGACTTGAAGGCGTTCTGTAATTGTTTTCCTCAACGTCGAAACAGGGCTTGATTCTGCTTTTACAGAGGGTTGTGGTGCATCGTGGATGTTCATGTTGAGTAGAACATGCTCAAGTGAGGATTTGGTGCGCAAAATAGTGCACTTGATGCATTCGACTCCTTCTATGCTTTCTAGAGCTGTGTATTCGTCAAGACAATCCCGAATGTCGTACTCCCTTTGCGTCCCTAGGTTGACGGTGATGCAAGTGAACGGTAACAGCGACAGCCCTTCGGTATATCCACATCGCGTACAACCTACTCGCTGGGCGAGTGAGCCCTGGAATGGATTATATTGACATGCCTTTGGGATTCCGCCAGCATCTCTTTCATCACAGAACCCGAGTTTTGTGATTCTTTCTGTGGCCACTTTCGAGACTTCTTTATCGACCTCGTCTACGATTCTAGAGAAATATTCTTGTGCATCTTGTTGCTGCCAGCTGTTCATGGATTTGAGGGCCATAGGGGTCCAGAGCCTTTTACCCTCGTTGTCAAGATTGTTTAGTCTACCGATAATGTTTCTGAGCGCATCATGTGTTGACATGCTGTCGTCTTCAGACATGTTTTGCATGTGTAGGGCCAGGTGATCGTCGAACGAGGATAAAGATGCTAGGCTCTGAATAATACTATTCTGATAGCATGAGTTGTCCCAATTTCCAAGGCCAGCAGGTGCAATTGCGGAAGATCCTAGAACATGATCAAGGCCAGATAGACGTCGCGCGTGTTGCACGACACTTGAAATAGAATCGTCGAAACCAAGAGCACGCTGTAGAGCTTCGCTCTTCGCCTGCTGATTGCCGAAATCACTCCGCTTAAAGCCCACATTGCCTGGCCCACCCCGCCATTTTCTGCGGGATGGGTACTCCATAGCATAGATGACTGTTGAGGGTGTAAGGTATACGAAGGTCTCCCAGAGTTTCCGCTTGATCGAGGGTGGCCGCGCATTAGGGAAGGTTAGTGCTAAGCATGTCACGATAGTGATCACTACCGAGATGAGCAACTTCAAATCGTATGGAGAAGGCTGAAGTAAAGTGACTGCTGTCGTACCACTATCAGCGAACGCTGGGTCCTGGTGGTAATTCATGTCGAACACGAAATTGCGACAACCAGTGCCTGGGAGTCGGAACCAGCATCGAGGCAAGCTGAGTGTTGACGATGTTTTCCTGTGAATATTTCTGAACTCCCTATCGAGAGGGAAGATTGTCTAAAAGTGTTTGAAGGAAGTGGCTGCAATCGCAAGAAAAGCGGCACCCTGAGTTCTTTTCTTTTGGGGTTCAACACCACCGCCACCGCCGCCGCCGAGGCGAGATGACATAGCCTTCTCACAGTACCTCTCAGTCACGAGCAAAGGACGGGATATGACATATTAGATTGCAAAATAAGGCCCCAACCACTTCGGTAGGCTGGACTGGCTATGCGCCATCAACCTAGGTCCAAATTCCCTTCGTGCACGGCATTAATGCCCTGCAAGAGTACTCCCGTCAGCGCCATTGACTTTCTGGCGAACAACAGTCTAGTTCCATGACATCGCCAGAAGATGACGTTGCGCCGGTCAAGCCACCGCCGCCTTCCTTGTCGACAGTTATTCCTCTCCCAGTCGCAAAGACCAGATCACCCGAGAGAGACGAATCACCGCAGACATCCACCGCAAGCCTTCCACTACGAACCTCTAGTCCTCCAGCCTCAACACCACCTACAAGTATCGGCATTTCCGAAAGGATATCTCGATCTGTATCTCCTCATGGCCGACTTTCCAGGTCAGTATCCCGTATGGGAAGATCATCAATAGCGTCACCTTTGAGCAGTTACTCAGACACTTACGATGACACGAGATCATTGATTGTCCGAAGTTTCTCACCAGCCGTTGCGATCTACGCATCACCAGATACCGATGAGATAGCTAGGAACAAGGGTTTCAAGAATGGTTTCCGAGAAATGGTTAGACCATTTGGTGAGAGAGTCACGGGTAAGGTGGTCGTCAGAGACAGTGTTGGATCAAGTAGGGCATGGGACGACTTTGGGGTACGCTTTACAAATCTCGGAGAGGATTTTGGCAACGATCGTGGAAGTATGAACCCCAAATATGGTAGCCCATTTACAAGGCTCGAAGAGCTTCTGGAAAGATATATGGAAATGCCGAGTGACGGCTTGGATACGTATAGCAGTGATGGACGGCTCATGCGGCCTGATGGGACGACCTCACAGATGTCACCCTACTATCGCCTTTTCCTCAGTCGACTATTGTCCGCCACAATGGTCAGTCCTCACGAAACTTTTCTACATCCAGTAGCTTGCGTGATTGCGATCAGCTCGGGCAACGAAGCTCCAATCGAGACCCTAAGGCAGCTCTACGCCCAGACAGCGCAAGGGAGCAAGGTGTCACCATCCTTCGTAAATCCAGAGTATCTTCGTTACTATGTCCTTGTCCATGACGAAGACCGAGACGACCTCTCCAAATCCAAGGCTCTTTTCGACCAAATGAAGCGCCATTTTGGTATCCATTGTCACCTTCTTCGACTTCGAAGTGATGAATGCTTACCAAGCGATGATGACAGTGTGGAAGTTCCGGCATGCGAATGGCTCTCTCCGGCCGAAGATCTTGTCAGACTCAACGAAATCGATAACCTCATCGACATGGACATTGATCTGTCTTACCTTTTCGAATCCGACGTCACAGCTTTGAAGTCTCTTGTCCGCGAACTGGTCGCTCAATCCGTGATACCCCATATGGAAAACCGAGTTGCTCTTTGGAATGATCAGGTCGCGTCCCGTCGTCGTGGCATCAGCGGCCGCTTCATGTCTATCTCTAAGAAGTGGACTGGATTCGGTTCAATATCATCCCGAAATTCTTCGTCCCAAAGTGGAAGCGGCTCAGGGGTTAGTGGCAATTACGATTCTCTACAAGGCATTTACCGCTATGATACACCCGAAGCCCTCCTGCGCAAGCTCGCCGACTATGCATTTCTGCTTCGTGATTACAAGCTTGCTGCGAGCACGTACGAGATGCTGCGCACAGACTACGGCAATGACAAGGCTTGGAAACATCATGCTGGAGCAAATGAAATGTGCGCCATCAGCAACTTGCTAAATCCAATGGCAACAGCTGCGAAGACAAGGGTGGATGGATTTGATCAAATGATGGAAACAGCATCTTATTCCTACTTGACACGCTGTTCTGATCCACAGAATGCACTTCGCTGCATAGTCCTAGGGGTTGAACTTCTGAAAGTCCGCGGCAGGACTGCTGCTGAGACGGCCGCGAAATGGGCAATCCGGATTCAGGAGCTTGGGCTTGTTGGTGCTGTGGGCCATGTCTTGGTCTCTGAAAGAGTAGCGTCGTGCTTTGCTGCTCAGGTTGGCACCGGTAGTGGCGCATTCAGCGGACGTAAGCGGAAAGCGGCCTTCTGGAGTATAATGGCAGCTGATGAGTGGTTCAAGCTGGGCAAAACGGAGCTTGCAGCGGGAAGACTCGAGGATGCTGATGCATTCTACGGTTCGATTGTGTCATCCGAAGGCACCGAACGCTTCAAAGAGATGAGCTTGTTCTTGGAGCAGTTGCATCTGGCAATTAATATGAAGAACGCTTCTAGGTCTAGGAACGTAAGTAACGTTTCAAATGGCGTTCTGAAACCCGAAGAGGAGGCTTCTAAGCAACTGACCGAGGAGACAAGCGAGCAGCTGAGTGCTCCTGGTCATCGGCGCAGTATGCTATGCGCAGATAACTTGCTGGACACCGGACTGCTATCACCTGGACGACTACCTAGACCGGATCCATTTCCGCACGAAGATGACGACTTCGAATGAGCATGCAAATATGTGCTCTTTATAGAATATGTGGCGTTTCGGACACATCACTGGACGGTATAGAGGCCAGATCTTGTCAGGGGTACATTTCGGGGATAGAGGCACTTGGCCGAATACGCTGCACAAAATGAAGGATGACGATGAGTACGACGAGCCAATTCTTCATGATTCGAGTCAGAAAAGGCTTCTCAAACTGCGGATTGTGTCCCAGACACAGTCCCTCTGTTCGGCAATGAGCACGAACAGAGCAAAAGGATTGGGAAGTCTCTCCCAGAGCGCCTGGGCAGACGTGGTCTGGAACGAGACAGATATCCTTCTAGCTTCCCTGTCCACACTTGCTTCATCCTGGGTAAATGGAGATGGCAAGCTCTAGCATAGATAGAAGCATAATAATATCCCTAAGAGTTGCTACTCAAGTGCAAAGCGGGTCTGAGAGCTCCCCATTGGAGGCATGTTCTTGGAGTCGAACTTGATAGATGGTGAAGAGATCCTCTGATGTCTCTCAAGGTTGTAGCTACAACCTCATTCAAAGGTTATCTTGTGTTGTACGTACGCTTGAGTGAAGGAGCACAAACAACTAAAACGAATTTTGTTAGAAACATAGCATCACACTAAAGGCTTGGCATCCGGTCACCAAGATGTCTTGGCATGAAGCTTCAAACTTCGAATTGATCTCGATACCACCTTGCCATCCCTCGTTGGCAGATCTAGACAATGATGCGCGGCAGATCCACTTCGGAGCCTAGAGCGTCCCCCTGAGAAACAAAAACAGAGTTCCAGAGAACCCAGCACCATGGAACCACAGAGCAGGCAATAGCATTCTGCTGCGGAATTGGAACAACCCCCCCGCTGGCCGTCCTCTCCCCACAACCACCGCGATGTCGTCCCAGCTCCGAACCTTCAGCGTCGGCACCTTCAAAGCCCTTGGCTTCTTCACCTGGGGCCTCAGCTGCGCATGGCTCTACCGAGAATACGTCTATGACTGGACGGTACGTCGTATTCCAACCCCCACCTTCTTTTCGCTTCTATTTCCTCATTTTCCTCCCACCCAACCATCCACCAACCCCCCACCCCTTCTTTTTCCTGCGAGCCCACCCAATCAAAAATGTATATATTTACTCTTTTGTGCATACAGTCCACCTCCGGCGCGTCCATGTACCCAACCTTGGGCACGACGACCAAATACAACATCATCTCCAAACAGCACCGGCTCGGCCGCGATCTGCGGGTCGGCGACCTGATCACCTTCAA
>NW_006916325.1:251580-291311 GCF_000464535.1 Endocarpon pusillum Z07020 | reverse complement strand
TAACGACAGAGAAGATGCTGAGAGGGAGGAGCCGGAGATGATTGAAGTGCCGCCCGGCCATGTCTGGGTGGCGGGCGATAATCTGGCGTGGAGTCGGGATTCGAGGTTCTATGGCCCCGTGCCCATGGGGTTGATCTTGGGCAAGGTGACGAGGTATTCGCATCCGACTAGTGATTGGATTATTGATATGGTGAAGACGGGGAAGGATCAATTGAGGCCTGCGAGGGGAGGGGGCGTGGAGGGGTTGGGGTTTGGGGAGTGGACGTTTACTAGGAGGGAATTCCAGGAACTGCGGGATGCGGCGGGGAAAGAGGAGGCAGACTTGGAGAAGGTGGAGCGGTTGTAGGCTTACAATGTTTTGTGCATAGCGGAAGGCGTTATCTTGTTACACGAGCCTAGTCATTACGAGGATCTAACATAGCTCGCTCAGAGGTCGGTCAGATAGGATGACCATCTATACATACAGAGCCTAGCTCCCACGCACAAATTATCTAAACGAAGGCGGGTTCCTCCTCTTATACGGTAGCGGTTCCACCTTGAGACGCCTCAACTCCATATCAGCGCCCTCAACACCAGCCCGCCGCATGACATCCGCCATCCCCGCGTCCCATTTCGTCCTGAACAGATGCACACCTATTGGCTTCAGAAGGTGCCTATCCACGAAACTTCGAAGGATAAACCCCTCCGACTTTACATGTCGTGATGCCACGCTGAGGTCTAATGGGATGTTGTCCTTTTGTTGTAGCACGAAGACTGATAGACGATGGTAAGGACTACCTTTTTGGGCGTGAGGTGGTAGCCACGGAAGCAGTAACTGTTCTGTCTTGGAAAGATTGGAGAGATTGATCGTGCGCTGTGTAGGGTTGATGGGGACGTTAACTGCAAGAAAATGACAGCGGTAGTCAAAGCCATCCTTCTGTAGATTAGGGACATCGGAATCAACCACAACAACGGATACCAACTTCTCGCCGCGCTGGAAGGATTGCACATTCAGCCAGCAAGGATTCTCGCTCATCTGCGAGTCCACAAACTCGCCAGGCTGAATGTAGACAAAGTCTCCTGATCGGATGCCCTTGGACAAATCACCATATTCCAGGCCTCTTTTTGAAAACGTAATTGGTGGTACGAATGCCAGCTTGACGTCCACCGACGGCTCGAAACTGGGTAGAACATCTGGTATGACTTTCATCTGGGTGATGCGCTGCATGAGGATCAAGCGGCGAGCCTCTCTCCATTTGCGCTCGGCAAGGTAACGATAGATGGGCTTGTTCATGTCACCTAACATGTATTTATTAGCATTGATAGTTGGGTTAGGACATTGTTCTTAGCCTACCCAGCCCATCTTCAAATCTGCGCTTGACCAACGGATCATTGATATCGGCCAGAATCTTCAAATGTTCCAGTTTGCCTATCAAGTCCTTTAACCTCTGCCTCTTGCGGGCTTCGCCCCCCGAGAGCGCAGGATCGGAGTCTCGTAGACGAATTATGCGGGCTCGATCCGTCTCTATCTGCTTCAGCTTCTCTTCTCGATCGGCTATGAGGATCTTTCGAGCTTCTTGGAAGCATTGGTATGGCAATTGCTCGAATGGGATTCCAGATGTTCCTTGCAGCGCGACTCGACGTCGTCGCGAGCCAATTGGTGGGTTGTTTGCCTTCATGAGTCTCCTTTCCAAGCGGCGTGATGAGACAAGTTGAGGATCGGGGTTGCGACGGAAGGATGGTTTGGGAGCAACATCGGCCTGAGCTTCTTCGCTTTTGCAGGTAGTTGTGCAGAAAGGGCGAGCTATTTCATGACGGCTGTTAGCTGCAGGGCTTATCGACCAGCTGCGCAGGCTCTGCAGAAGCTGCTTGCTGGGAGTGCCGCAGCGAGCCATGATTGGTGTTTTTTCGTGGTCTGGGAAGTCGAGATGAAAGACCTCGCCTAGAAAGTTAAGAGTTTACCCAAGACGGACTGACGAAGTACTAAGCTAGTTAGTACTAATACGTAGTAGTGAGTTATCCTGGACAAAACTCATGCCAAGCCTGCTGCCATAAAATTAGACACCGCATCTACTACGTATGGTGCAGCAAGGACTTCAAGTGGTTACTACCATCATCGCCCACAACTAACTTCCTACCGCTGAGCCATTATAGGGTCGGCCTCAAATGAAAATCCCAGATCAGCAAGCAAACACCACCGGTAAGGGTGTCATGAGAGCGAACCTTAAACAAGAGTGTCCTCCAGTCCCAAAAAAGAGGGTGCCCACAGCAAAACGGTTTATACGATATATGAGAAGATAACGCTGACATGGGCCCAATCACTCTCCCCTCTTGCTTATAGTGTTCATCTAACCGTTGAAGCTCACATGGACATGGTCCCAGTGGTTTGCAGTGATGGAGCCCCTATCGTCCATGCCGCGCCATTGCGACCATGGCTTGACCGAGTCTTGCGAAGGATTCCAGATCTTTTGTCCCCAGATAACGTACTTGAGTCCCAGAGAAGCACGGTTATTCATGACCCATTCGGCGATAGGTCCTCCAATATCGGTCCGGACCTATAGTCAGTGTTAGTTAGAGCTGAAAGTGTCTTTAGCATAAAGCACTTACACCACCAGCCGATGAACACATGAAATCAATAGCCAGCCCACAGCAGTGGTCACTCGATCCAGGGCACGAGCAATCCCTTGTGCAATAGATCTGTCGAACCTTGCCTGGGTTGCCAGCAACAACCTTCTGGGCACCCGAAACGGACGCTGCCTTGCAAGCACCCACCGAGGGGATGGCAGGGGGTGGGTAAGGACCGCTAGTGCCACCAGAGCTGGGCACACAACACTTGAAGTCGGCCGGGCCGGGACATAGCCCACTCAAGCTCGTTCCACTGCAAGTCGACGAGAAGCGGCAGTTACCGCCTGAGCCGCAGGAGGCTTTCGTACAGCACTTAATATCGTTGGGGAGGCCCGGACAAGCGTTGCTGATGTAGTTTCCGCCATCAACAGTACATTTGGCAGTGGGGATGCATACGCCGGGTGCACCGCCGGCGCCAGTGCAAGGACCATTCTCAACAGCGCGCTCGACGAGAACACTGGCCTGGATGGTGGTAGCACCAAGGAGGACAAGGGTGGAGATATGCATCTTGGGAGTACTTGAAGTATGAACGTGGGTTTGATGGTTCTCTTAAAAGTGTGGGTGGTGTGATCGTTCTAACAGCGACTGTTCATTACCTCAGAGTTCGAACGAGTCTTTCATCGTCTTTATAGCTACTTGTACCCCCTTCCTCGGACGTCATTGCAACCGTCGAGGCTATGCCACTTACTACGGCAGGAGGCATAATGTTTGTCACCCGCGCACTAGTAACTGGTTGTAACGCCAAGATGTAATGCCACAAAATCGCCCAATTAGGACTACTCTAGTTTTTTCTTAATATCGAGTATGCCGTCCTTCTGCATCTTTTACTGCCTGGCATCTCTCTGGCGTAGAATTGGAACGAACTTGATAGAATTCGTAGATGGCGCAGAATGAGATAGAATCAGTAGAATAACGCGTAGAATCAACAAAACGCGCGTAGAATGGCGACAGTGAGCATTCGTACAGAGCAACGGGGTATCTGTATGAGCGCTGTTAATGACGTTACTTACTAGTGCGCAGGTGACAAACATTATGCCTCCTGCCGTAGTACGAGATACGGATAGTAATAAGCGAACAGTTGATTGACAGCTTGCATAAAGACGCCTACAATTGTTTTCTGGTCGTGTTTGTCTGTCCCTTTCGCTAATTGAAACCAGGCTAAGCATTCCAATCACTACAGTGGTATATCCACGCCCCTGATAGCTTGGCCATGTTGCTGTTTAAGCAATTCAATTGATCAACAGCAAAGCCTGACATAAACTCGTGGTAGCTGATGGTAGCTTATACTAAGTATGGAGGCTTAGCAGCATCCCTTAATCTCAGAAGTACTTGGCACGCCTGGATCGTCATGCCCGCTTGAGGTTGCATTGGTTCGTGATAATGCCATAATCCTTGAGTGCAGCGCCAAATAGACGAGGTAAAGAGCCATGTAGATAGGTCAGAAGTGGCCTTATGGCGTCCATGATCAGGAACAATGACGCTGCGATCGTCAGGGGCTAAAGGGAAGGCAGGTGGACAAAAAGAGAGGTGTTGGCTACGTAGTACTAGTAAGATCTTTAAGAAGCTTTGCTTTATATAAATCAGAGCTTGTAGCTGCGGCTACTAGTTGCAGTAGCTATCCAATCAGGGGAAGATCAAGATTTTACCATAACCAGATGGACGTGACCAATTTCGCTTGACATTGGGGGCCAAAAGATCATCAGGCATGCATGAAATGCTGCCTCTCGACACTGGTCATTTCGGATATGGCCAGATTAGTTGTGGGAAAGGCCTTGGGTAAGTGTGAAGTATTCGTCATATCCATTTCGCAAACCCTCCTACCTATAGGCGCAGAAGACGATGGCCTCCTTGGTAGACGAAATCACAAGCGAGCTGATGTACATCAGCAGATCGACAGTAGACGATCACAGGAGGCAGAAACAATCCCATAATGAGCACCAGGGTCAAGGAGATTCAAGTAGAGCTTGGTGACTCCGCAATTTTCCGCCCATCCACCTGGTGTCCCGAAACCAGAACGTGTCTGAAGGGCGTGACATGATAATCAAATTACTGTTACAATTCATGCCGGGGTTTCTCCAGACAAGTTGATGCTGGCAATGGCAAGCTTACTCAGAGACTACCGAAGCTAAGAGGACAATGGATGATGTTGATGAAAACTGGAGTCAGAAGAGGAATGCCAGTTTCGTGTAGAGATGCTCGAACCTATCAATAGATTACTGCAGTCCTAATGGTAGTACATTCTTGTATTGGCATGCTCGTAACTTTTCAACCGCTTTCATCTGAAGATGCATCATAGTTGTCATATTGGTAGGATAAAGACTTGTTTAGATAGGGATAGCTCAGTCTAAGGATTGGTCTGTGGAGTTGAGCCTCATGTTGATGTCCCATCTCGCGGCCTCTCCCGGTGCTAAGCCCTGAGCTCAGATTTCATTGAAGTGCATATTGTGGATGTAAGTATTGCTCATCAATCTATAATGACAAAGTCTTGACATTGTACACCTTATCTGAGCATCATGGCCGGTCGTGAGTCAGTTCTGGCGCTGAGAAAGCTCACGAGCAGCTTCAGAAAATTCCATCGCTCTGATCCCCTCGTCGTAAGTACAGCGGAACCTGGGCGTAAGCATTTCGTTGACGAGTATAGCAATGTCTCGCACCTCACTTTGCTCGCTCGATGGCCACCGAAGCGCCTCTCCCTACCATGAGCTCCGAGCTGTCAGACCAAACAGGTTTGTCCATGTCGTCTGATTCGTTCCTCATAGACACGACACCATCTCCGCAAAGCACGATAACGCCCACCCCGAACAGCCAATCGTCTGAATCACAAGTCATCACCACAATCTACTCATGGCCCACTCTGGAACCATTACGTTTCGAAATGTACCCATCAAACCATCTACACATCCCTCTACGGCGCGACATTCTTCATCGAGCTGTTGTGTACGAGGGTGATAAAACTCGACAAGGCACTGCAAGCACTAAATGGCGCAAAGATGTGCACGGAAGTGGTCGGAAAGTATTACCTCAAAAAGGCACCGGACGTGCGCGGGCCGGTGACAAAAAAAGTCCTATACGGAGAGGAGGAGGGGTGGCCTTTGGGCCACATCCTAGGGATTTCTCTACAGGACTACAGAGGAAGGTTTACGATCTAGCTTGGAGAACAGCTCTGAGTTACAGATATCGTAGAGGCGAGCTGGTGGTCGTGGACAACAAGATTACGATTGAACGACATACCGGAGCTCGCCTTTTAACCAACATATTTGAAGGCAACCAATGGGGAAGTGGTTTTGGCAGGAGCACACTTGTCACAAGTGCGTACAGAGAGAGACTGTTTCGTGAGATGGCCTTGGTTGAGATGAAGAGACACGGCATCGTGAAGGACATGTTCGATGTGGATGTCAAAGATTTGCTGGAGACAGGAAGAATTGTCATTGAGAAGCAGGCTCTGGACACCATATTGAAAGCGCATACCAGCGATCTTGGAGCCAAGAATAGCATGAAACGTGCTGCTGAGCTTGTCGCTCGCGCTCGACAGGCCTCTGGTGTAGTTGAAGAGCTTGAAGAATTTCCGGAAACTGAGTTACGTGATGAAGATCTCGACGATGAGAATCTTGATGAATCAGAGGAAGATGAGGATTTTGAAGGAGATGGTCTTTCTGAGAGAGCGAGAGGATAGATTGTACAATTGTTCATTCAAACACATCTGGCCACAGGAGATCCGAGTCATTCGTATCATCTGAGATCGTGCCGTGAAGAAGACCTACCAGGTCGAGAGGAACATGAGCTCCACAGGGCAGCGAGGCTGGTATGGCGTTTCTGATGATGAAGACCAGTCCTAAGCTATTAAATAGATGCATGGCTCTTCATTTCGATAGATAAAACTCGTGTAGGGTATCCAACCATATCAAGAATGGTAATATAATTTTACGATGCAAGCCAAGGCAGGGGGACCTTCCTGACCTTGAAACCGTAGTTTGACTTTCAGTGTCAATTCTACCTGTGGCTAGGTGAATTGGCCACAAGGCTGCCGAAGTGGTATTACATAATCTGGACATGCTTTATTTCGCGTTGAAATTCTTGGTGGAATATCAGTGATATTCGAAGTGCTGGTAGATCGATCCGCGTTCCTGAACCCGGCCTATGAATCACTAAGTGTAGTAGTGAAGCCGATTCTATATATTCTCTTCAGGCTGATCTTCATGGCCAAAACGCCCAAACTCAAAGCCAACCCTTCCTGTACGTCACAACCTCCTGCTGCCCCCGTCCTCTACGAATCTCCTAATTTACTATACATTTCTCTAACATAACTTCGCAGCAGCAAATCCCCGGTCCCGCGCCTCGCGTCGCCTCGCCACATCGCTCTCCACTTCCGCTCCAGCCCTCAGCTCCTCAGACCCTACGCCCAATCTCACACATCCCCCTCCTCACCTCGAGAAAAGGAATAATAACGCCAATGCGGTGCTTAATGGAGGAATCACAAAGAAGCGGGGCCAGAAAAGGCAGACGAGACATCAGAGATTGAGGCAAGAGAAGGGGCTAGCAAGGGCGGAGGATGTGCTGGGAAAAATGGAAGTTAAGGTTGAGAGGGTGGTGAGGAGAGTGAAGGTGGGAAGGGAGAGGAGGAGGGCGTGGGATGAGGTCAATGGGGATGTGGATGGAGTGAAGAAGAATGCGATGGGAAATGCGAAGGATGAGGAAGAGAATAAGGGGGAGGTAAAGGATGGGATGGATATTGAGGACGAGGCTGAATGGGTGGATGAGAACGGAACTGTCGAGATACTGGGAGAAGAGAAGGAGGCCGAGATATTCAGTATCAAGTCAAATGTTGTGCCTCCAGAGCCTGAGGTAGATGAGCTGGAAAATGAAGAGGACAAGATCACTTGACAGGGAATAGGGCAGCACGGACCATTCTCGGACAATTTGCGTGCTCACTCGACAGCACATTTCAGTGGTCTACATGACAGATCTATATGCAGATCCCCTGCTCACCGTCGTGGCTTGAGCTGCGTGATCATCCTCTCGATCTCCACCGCCTGCTGACCAGTGGCCTTGGAGCTCAGGTCATGCAGCGTGGTCAAATCCTTGGCTTTCAATGCCTCTTCACCCGCTTTCACGATCATGCCGCATTTAACCCACATCTCAACACGTTCGGGCACCGTGAGGTTTGTGCATTTGGGGATGAAGATCGACGCGAGCCGCGTATTGCCGGCTCCAAGAGTCTCGTTATAGAAGGGCTGTGCGCGGTCAAGGTTAGCATAAATTTGGTACATGACGAGGTTGAACTCATGAAGGAGACAAAATCTACCTCCCAACCTATTGGTGACTTTCTATTCTTGGCCACCTCCTCGAGCTCTCCCCAAAGCCGAGCAGCGACCAGGGCTCTTAACCTGATCCACCAAAATGTCTTCTCCGTAACCTTGAATTCACTCTGCACCTTGGCTGCCCGCTTGCCGTACCCTGACCTGATCAGGCGATACATCGTCTCATTTACACTGAGCCCAACAAAACTCCCATTGGTATTTGCAATCTCTTTGTCGAAAGCTTCCTGCATCTTCAGCAGTTGAGCGGTCTCATTAAATATCTTCGTGTGAAGCTGCGCATTGGCATCCCTTGAATCTGTCAGAAGTCGCGAAGCGAGCTTAAGCTTGTCCATCTTGGTCCTCGTATGAGTTTGTCGCATTGCCTCCTCGAAGAGCAGATCTGCGCCATCCACGGGTCGATCGTCTTGATAGTACATATCTTTCAGCAACTCGGTATCTTGTGCTCTAGCTGAAGACTCTACGAGAGCGGATGCCATGGGTCTGTTGTTGATGGTGCGGAAGAAGCTGGCCAGGGGTAGCTTCTTTTTGAGTTGTAGCAACACGAAGAACACGAGGTCGGTGTCTCCTGATTCGATGGCCTTGTCGAGAGCGATCTCATCTTCTTCCATGTTCAATAAGAGAGGAACCTGCTTCCCCGCTCGAGGTTCTGAGTTGAGGAGCGAGGTGGCTAGGTGTCCTCGTCCCTCATCGTATGCTGCCTGTGATATGGATGAGAATGAGATTCCGGTCTTGCCCTTCAGTCTCGACACGATGAGATTAGAAATGGCGTCATCGTCGGAAGAAGCGATCTTGACTTTTTGACAGGCCCAGTGCACATAAATCTTGTTCGCTGGAAGATGCAGATATTCTGATATTTTAATAGCAAGGAGATATTCATGGCGATTGAGAAGGCGCGAGATCAATCTCTCAGGACTGAGCCGTGAGTACTGCTCATAAGACATTGGAAGGCCTATGCGGTAATCGCGGACAGCATTTAGGACTCGCAGTCTCTCACACATTTCCACAAACTCATCGCTGCTGTACAAATCAAGTACCGATTTGCCAAAAGAGGCGGCCTTGAGTAGCTCTTTTTGGAGGTGGGCATTGAACTCATGTCCTGCAGCTCGAATGCAAGTATCGACAGCTTCTGGTAGGTAAGGCTTAATTCTTTGAATGTTCTCGTCCGCTTTGGGCGACTTCTTCTCTAGTTGCTCAATCGAATCCAGCAGGACCGATGCAGGAGATGTCGAGCCAAGCTTGAAAACCTCTTCTGTCTCATCAGGCACTTTGTGTAGAAATTCGCACACTTCATTCGTAAGTATTCGAACGCCATCAAGGTCAGGCACGACATGAACTTGACCATCATAGTAATACTTGACAGCCACTCCTTTTGGACCAACCATATGGATCTCATCTTCCCATGCTAGGATGACTGAATCATTGCCACACCATTCGACATGTTTCGGAAGTGTCTTGGCTTTTGAATCGTAGTCGCTGAGTTTGTCTTGAAAGTCGCTGCTCACTACCCATACTTTGCCATCTTCTGTGAATAGTGCTGCGAAGCGTCCATTCGGAGAGACCCGGACATGCTTGAACGGACCATCAGAGAGTCCACGATCTTCACATTCGGTGGCGTCGACTACATAGATCGTTCGATCCATGGCGAGCAAGGCCTCTACGGTGCGAGAGAGAGTGTAGGCTGGGGGAATTAACGACCAGGCGTGAAGCTCTCCAGCAGGCGGCATAGCTAGCACCTTCGGCCTGGGCTCGTCGTAGGATGACACTGATACCAGACTGTTGTTGGAGAGGAGGGCAACAAAACCGGAAGACCAGAATCGACATTCAACCACCCCAGATGCTTCAGCGCCATGACCCAGCGAGAAGGGATGGAAGTCTCCATGAAGGCCATAGTAGCATCTAACACTCCCATCCTCGGTGACAACGATGAGTTGCTCATCTTCTGACCAGCCAAGACCTCTAATAGAGCCTTTGTCCCAGTTAAGTCGACTGATGAGCTTGCCAGCAGAAGAGTAAAGGTCTATACTGGACCTTGCGACTGACGCACCACGATATCTGGTTATCTTCCCCTCGTCGCGGAATAGAGCTGTTAGAAGTTAGTAAGGTGCAAGAAGAAAACGAGGCGACGTGCCTACGGCACCACCATGAGGTGCTCCGGCCACCAAATAGTCTCCAAGCTCCAGATCAGGGTCGAAGACTGACTCGTACAGCTGTATCTTGCGATAGAACTGGTCCCCAACCTTCTCCCATCCAGCTCTTGGATTTGAAGAGTTCATCGGAGCTCTCTCATCGTGAACGGTAAGTGGAAAATGAATAGGTGAACAGGGCAACAATGCTGAATGCTTCACAGGCAACGACTGTATGTATTTCTGGAAGTGGTTTGGCCCATCCGTCACGTGGTCCGTGCACGAGCTTCACCTCCTCCAATCAATACTGCACCAACTTTGTCACGGGGATGCAGTCATCCCATAAGCATCGCAAAAATATCATCAGCACCCGTATTGCCTCGCCTTTGGCGTCAAAATGGAGCAATCGGCCCATTCTGTTTTCCGTGGCGCTTTAGAGGAAGGGTTCCACGCAAATGCTTGATGGTAATAGTGTCGCCAGCATGGACCTGGAGGCTATTGTTGGCAAGGTCCAGAATCTCTCGGATCTCGAACTCGCAACCCTGCTGTGCCTAATCGCAAAGCAACACTGCCTCATTGAGGCCGAAGAAGACTTAGTTGATGATGTCGCCCAGGAACTTGCCCTGGTGGGACATGGCTACCTCGAAAGGGAAGTCCTCGAGCTAATGCTTTCAATCAGATTGCAGTTGATGTCTTCAACCTATCGTACACTGTGCTCTCTCTCGATGATTATGAGTCGAACGAGGCCTTCGGCAATGCTATTCTCGATCAACGGTCCAGTCGTCTGGGCAGCCTTGATGAGTCTGCAAAAATAGCGGGCAACGTGGTAAGATGCTCCAATGCTTCTTCTTGGTCCTTGAGAGATTCCCTGTCTGTGCGCCTCTCCGCTGTTCTGATATTTTGAAGCGTTCATATCCTCAGCATCGATTCGACAATGTCGCTACGCAGGCCGAATCGCTGGCGAATTCCAGCGATGCTAATCTGGACACACGACACCTGGTAAATGTCGTCATTGCAAAGGACTTCAACTTTGCCTCCGAAGCCATTCAGATTCAAGCCCTTGAGGTGGTTATATTCTTCAGGTGCTCTCCACTTGTTCTGACAAATTCTCAAGCTCATTCGCCAGAAGCACAGCTTCAGCCGGACAACGACTAACACTGCTCCTGAAGACTTTCTGTTCCTGCCACTGGTCTCAAGGTCTTCTGAAGGCATGAGACTGAACAAGCACCTGGTACGATTCGGAAACATTGCACCAGTATCCGGCTTACCATTGCAGATTGATCGAATCTTCATCTCCCATTATCATCATCCTGAGGATGGATTTCCCAATCTAGAAGATATCGATGCCGAAGCTCTTTCTGATGACCACTCTTCTTCCTCTTCTGTGCTACGGAAGACGCTTCCTCGGCAGGGTGCAGGTCAAGGAGGTATTAGGCGGTTTGAAGGAGCGGTTGGTATCTCGATGTTGCTGACAATTAATGCTGATGGAGAAGCAGGAGATTGAAAAAATGCGGCAGCTAAGCCAGTCTACTATGGTCTCTGCTGAGGTCAGGCGGTACTTGCAGGACGTCGTCGTCTTCCTTCGGTTGGAACGTGGTGTAGCTGGCGGCGTCTCACCATCTGCTACGTCTCAGTTTGAATTGTTGACAAAGTTGGTCAAGGCCTTTGGGTGTTATAAGATGACTGATTTTCAGCAGGTGTTTGGGAACTCTTCATGGGTTGGAGTATGCAACGCCTTCCTTGGTTGCACTGGCAGCAAGGAAGATCTATCCGCATAGGCTGCTACTCTGTGCCCCGGAAAAGGAGAGGAGTATGCAGTACGGGAGTGACTTAGAAGCTGTACGAGAGGCCATGGAGGGGCTAACGGCAGACGATATCATTGAAGCAGTCTTGAACAGTGTTGAAGTGCCATTGTGAGCAAAGTGTAAGTGTTTGTTTTCCAACTTTCTGTGTGATGCTGAACCCTGCCCTGGCTCCAGGCTTGTCCGCTTCTTACACTTATTTTGCCTTTCCTCCGTGCAACAAAACCCACACCACTTAACATTTCCAAAACAGCATTCTGTCTACCAAAGACATTTCTCGTCTGCATCATCTGTTTACGGTGACCTATTTTTGCTTCACATCCAAACCCAACCTGCTCACCAATCAAGATGGCCAACAATAGGGTTGTCAAATATGTTGTAAGTCAAAAGCAGTGGATCTCTTTGCACTTTCTATGCCAGTAACTCAAAACGTGAACCTTGCTCATCATCTATTACGGAATAAGGCAATAAGGTACAAGAGGGAATAAATTCCAGCTAATAATCTTTTACAGTTCGTCTTCTTGACTGCTATCCTGGGACCATCAAAGCTGGTTCTTTCGCCAGATGAGGTGGCCAAATATCTGCAGTGGGAAATTTGTGAGTACTCTCTCGTGATCGTACCATCCAAGTCTCTTGCCAGAGATACCAAGAGCATAGGGCTAATAGAATTTTAATAGATCTCCGCATCCTGGAGTCATTCTATGACCATCTTTTGGGAGAGCCTAAAGCCTATGTCACACAAGCCTTGAAATTGTGGACAGCAAACGGACTTCTCTCTATGAGAAACGGCACGGCGTGCAGCTGGCGTTCTCTACGTGTGTTGTCAGACTACATATCAAGAGCCAGACAGTACTTGAGGGAAGCAGAGGCAGACACCCGTTCACCCCTACCGACTCCTCACAAAGATACACTCAAGCGGCTTGCAATCTTAATGCACCAAATGGGCCAGGCTCCTCCGCCCGCCGCCAACCTTCCGGTCATCGAGGGCGTTGTTCCTATGCAGCCTCTATTGCGCCTTGCTCCACCAACACCAGTTCAGGATGACAGCGAAGACTCGTATGGAGATGATGGGTTCAACGGTTTCTCTGATGATTCGGCTGGAGGCTGAAGCCTCTGACAAGTTCTAGGCAATGAGTGCTGATCGTGAGGCTCCTGGTCGAGGAGATGCTCGTTTCAATGGTTGTTGCGTATTTATTGTTGTTCTACCAAAGAAGCAAGTCGGACAAGTGGCTTAGCTGCAAGACCACCATAGCAACAACCAGGGCCTGTTTTCTGTGAAGTTCCTTAGCAAGTCTCTATGCTCTGTAGCGGCAACATAACTCATCATCATTGACATTGTGATGCAGTCCAGCATGGCCACGTCGTGATTGGAATTGCCCCTTTTCTCCCAAATAGAAGCCTAGCCTAAATGAGCATCTGGAAAGGTATACACGGAAAGCCTCCAGATGCACATAAAGAAATCTAATACGAAGGTATTTGATGGTCAATAATGCTTACACTGAGGCCTAGGTAGCAGATTTATCCCAAGAAAAATATGGGAGGGAGAAAGAGGTTGAGCCCCGACTTTCTAGTAAAGGGTGTGGGAATGGCGTAGATGATGGCCTACAAAGTTACTTCTAAGCAAAGACATCGAGAACAAAGCGGGCACATAAAGGACAGGAGGATCTGTTGAACGCTGTCATCTCCTCTGAAACAATTTATCTGCACGTAGCAGTGTGAAGAGATGTGCTTGAGGAAAGTTGCATATCTAAGCCTGCATGATGTCCGCTCTTCATCATAGTGCATTGCGCCTAAGCGCAGTACTGTGAGAAGACAGGTATTGACTGGTGAGGATAGAAGAATCAGACGTACGCTGTGTATGCATCTGAACGGGGTTTGTGCACCCTCCACTTGTGTCAGGCGGGCGGTCGACAGCATAGAGAAAGGCTGTTGTATCCGCTAGCCCATATTTGTCATAGCGTTGAGCTTAATAAGACTGCTCTTTCACGAGGGGTCATCTTTCTCCTCACTCCCCCCAGTCAGCCATGATGAATACTACTATCTGCCACGTCGAGGTTGCTAGAGCTGGGCTCGCCACTCCTCATTGTTGCTGTAGGCAAGAAGGGTCTCTCTCATTTCGTTGATCCTCGTCTCCGCCCATCTGTCGAAACTCGCATTGCTCCACAAAGCTTTACCGTCATCTCGAGTGGCAGTGTATCCGTATTGCTCTTTCCAGATTCTAAAACCGAGCTTGCTGACTGCTTGAACCTTTGCTCTTGCGATTTGTGTCTTGGTAGCCTTCCGAAAAACCTCGCTGTCGCTTGGAATAGTGATGTTTTTGAGCGAATCACCGAACTTGAGGTGAAGATCGACAAGTCGAGTGAAGGCGATGAAGGCAACTTCGAATTCAGCGCGACGGGCAATATCGTCAAGACCAGGTGGATAGGGGACCGAGTGGCCTTGCGCAGGGTCATCCGGAAGCTATCTCGGAGTCAGTAAGCCCGATCTCCTTGTCAAAGCACCTTAAGATCTTCGATCGAGTACTCAAGCCTCAAGGGCTTTTTTTGTATAGCATACAGTACACACTTGCGTCCTCCAAAAGTCTGCAAGATGCCTTGTTGCACATAATTTGGTCCATGAAATAGGTACTGACCTGTAGATCGATGTTTTGCAAATTATTCGCTAGCTCGGCTATGATGCCAGCACTTGATGATGTGGAAGATGCCATGGTGGAAGTTATGCCGATCAGGGATGATAAAATTGTGGCTCTTGTGAAGGTGGGTGACTTCTGTTCCCTTGGTTGCAAGATTGCCTAGATGTACCCTCGTTCAAAGCACAGAAAACGACAGTGTCCACAAATCAGGTGACATAAAACCTTGTATTTCTGAACATTATCTGGTGACAGCAGATGTACGAAAGGTTTAGCACTGGTTCGAATTCCTGACAGCGGTGCTCGGTGTTCCGCCTCACAGCATTGTCCCATGAGCTACAATATTTAAGGTGGTGTTAGGGAACTACGTCCAAGTATGGGACTAATCCAAGTTGTGGACTATTGGAAACTGCATTGGGCCAGCCTGTGGTCAGGTTGGTTAGACAATGGCAAGTATGACCTGTTATATGGCCAGGCTTGAGGCGGCAGAGATGTGAAGCATTGATTCCTATTACGTGGTTCAGTTGAACACCTTGGTAGCTTCCCATCTCTGGAACAGCTCAGAAAATGTTTTCTTGGACGCTTCAACATGTACAGCGCCTTCATCCGGGGTTCTCACAAATATTAAGATTAAGGAGAAAAGAGATTAATTGCAATTCCTGATATTTGTGGATGCATACCTCAGGGGTGCGGTCTTGGCACATGGCCAGACAACATCAACTCGACTGAGACCAAGATTTCTCATGTCTCCATAATGCCATCTTCCTCATTAAACACAGGCGTCCCCTCTTACTCTCTTTGTTAATCGTTTCATGCCACGCCTCATCCTCCAAGAACCAAGTCAACAATGCTGCTGTAACGGCATACTGTAGCTTTCAAGTAATCCCAAATGTTGCAGGAGAGAAATCACTGAACGGTGGAAATGGGAAAGCCTGGTTCGAAAACAGGCTTTGAGATCTCTCCAATCCCAGGTGGGTATGGGATGCAGTCGTCTGAGGGACCCGGCAGCTCCCAGGGGATATTCAGCCAAAGGTAGGTATTTGATTGGATGAAGACCTACAGTGTAGTTGAACTCGCTGGAAGCAGACATTGCTACCAATGCTTGTATACCTTTGTCGTAGGCAGAACTATCTCATCTGCCAGCTATTGTGATCTGAGGGCAGGTCGTGGTACTAGTTCGTTATTCGTTTTGGGTTGAAGAGTTGATGACTGATGTTCTAGAAGATGATAGAATGAGCTGTCGAAAGCCACGTCCACGTACAAATTAAGTATATCTCGGGAAGCAGCAAGCTTTTAAGTATCTATTGTTTGTTAACCAATCCACGATTGGGAAACATGCAATTCGACTACCAACTCCACGATCAGTTCCTTGGTCTAGCTGATTCACAGAGGCCCCGATCATTTATATCATTTCATGGCTCTCCATATCAAGAAAAGGTCTCCCAAAAGGGTTGCAAAAACTCACTGCTTCTCAGACTTCCTGACCCTTCATTCTCGTATGCAACGAAAGACCTCACAAATTCAACAGGCCTCACTAACCAAAAGACCTCACCAACCAACAGGCATCACCCGCTGACAGGCCTCAGACCTCAACCCATGTTTTCGTACCATGGCCTTCTCCTCTGGCCTCATTTCCCATCCCCTTCATTCATCCCTGAAGTTACTTTTCTGTAGACGTTCGATGCCTGCCCCATGAAGACCTCCCTGTATTCCCAGCCGTCAACCTTTGATTGTCTCTGCAGAATCCCAACATGAACTATGGAGTCCTCCTTCGCTGTCACGATGGCCTCCGTCATATATGATGCACTTCTTTGCTTATGCTAGGATCATACATGGAAAGTTGCATAACCAGGCGAGATTTTTTTAGGGGCTGGTTATGTTGGACGCATTGTGGTTTTTCTGTGGCAGAGGCCAGCAATAGGGGGCAAAGATATGGGGAATATTACATGATCTAGCCGCTAATGAGACAGCCTTTCTGTCAAAACATTCTGAACACGGATCTAGTCTCTGTTACGAGGTTTGGGGTGTTGTAAATTGCCTCCTAGAGTGTGTAGAAAGTAGTAGAATATCCATTAAGGAGAAATGTGTGTAGATGTACGTACAAATCGGCTGTATGGTACAGCGAGATCAACATATAGAACCACTTAGTGAGACAATTTCTACGCACCCTGCACAGTAATTTTATCACCTTAGGCCCACACATTTTGACTTTCTTCCCAATCCTAGAGTCCCTCCTTGTGAAATGTCACGTAGCGGAGATAGCATCACCCATCTTTGTCACGTCCCGGCCCGAGCTCTAAACCTCGAATGCAAACGCTGACTTGATTCCAAGATTGGGAAATTGAGCATCATTGGGTTGTTGAATTGATGCCTCGAGTGTATTTTGTCCTCTTTCACTATGTCGGTTTCTGGATTCTGTCATGCGCGTGCTATGCGCCTGCTATACGCCTGCTATGCGCCTGCTATACGCCTGCCAAACGCCTGCCTTACGCCCGTTATACGCTAAATAGAGGCCATATGAGCATCTGCAGGAGATAGATAGAATCAACACACTTCCATCACACAAATTCAGCGTCTTTTCTACGCCTTTTCTGCGTCTTTTTCTCACCTTTTTCTGTTAGGCCGTGGCCGTCTAACAGATTCAGTCATTTGATATATTTGTTGTTCTCGACCTGTCTAATGCTTTTGTTCACTTTATCCGACTCACTCTGTTTGCCTACTTCGCCCTCTCCATCTATTAGGTACCCAGGGGAGTGCAAAAGCAATAGAACAGTAGGGGGTCAAGGATTGACTTATTAAGCGCGAAGAACTGGCATCTATGTACAAGAAGGTGTTAAGATCTCAAGGGAGTGCAAGGGCAATAGAACAGTAGGGAGTCAGAGGATTGACATTTTGAGCGCGAAGAAGTAGAATCCTATGTACAAGAAGGCCATAAGTAGTAAAAGAGCCTCTTAAGTCCTTTGTTCGCAAAACGGCATAGAAGATGCGCAAACAACGAAGAAGCTGCGTAGACTAACGCAAAATTTACCAGAGCCCTCCTGACTCTGGAGTCCTCCTGGCCCTCATAACGTGCATCATGCTTGGCGGTCATAACAGAAGGATATAAGTAAGTAGTAGTAGACCAGAACCAAGGAGATGGGTAGAATCACGCAGAATGTACCAGAGTCCTCCTGGCCCTCATGCCAAGCGCGCATACACCATCTTTGTCAACCTCTTTGAACCAGTTAGCCTTATACATCGGCAGCTGCCAACCACACTCTCTCTGCTTTTGAAGATACCCTAAAATAATCTCATCGCCTTCCAATCTATCTTGTCTTATCCTTTCTTCTGCCTTCTTAACATTGTGTATGGACGCCTCTATGAGTCGATGGCACAAGAAACGTGACTTATCAAGCTGCTCCTCGCTAAGAATCCTACTGTCCTCTTCCTGCCTCAACTCCTCCATGAAGTGAACAATGACCCTGGAGAGCACACGGCGCGATCGACTTCCAACATAAAATGGACGACCGGTGCCCGTGTCCCACCCTGCGTGTCGTTGCAGCAAAGACATAAGTGTGTTTTCCGCCGCTGTCTTGCCTGCTTTATTTGTAGCTAGGAGTCTTTCACCTGCTCCCATTAATCGAAACAAAGAATCCAGCCAAGGCTCTGGTATAGTCACTTCGAGAGTCCCCAGAATATGCAGAGCTGTGTTTCCTCCATGGTCCCTGGTCCCTACCAGCCCCTTTTCGATCGGGAAGTTTAAAACGTCGTCATAACGGTTCTCGCGTAAGTCTTTACCTTGAACTAAGAGATGCCATATATTCCGACCAGTCTCATCGCAGTCATTGATGTCACCACCAGACCTTAACAGCATTCGCCATAAGGGATAAAGTTCACAAGAGCTGTAAAAGTACTCAGACGCTGTCAGCAATGGTGTCTTCTTCTGCGCGTCTCGAGCCGATACTAAGGAAGGATCTTGGCCAAGAAGATACTCTGCAATGCGAGCATCTCGAGCACGGTGTAAAGCAGTTCTTCCTTGATTATCTCTTTCCCACAGTAAGGCTGGTCGATGGCGAAGAAGTACTTCTGCAACGCACCTATGGTGGACTTCATGCAAAGCAGTTGCCCCATCAACACCCCTTGCCCACAGCAAGGAGGAGTCAAGGCGAAGAAGATGTTCTGCAGTTTCAGTAGTTAGAGCACAGCGCAATGCCGTTAACCCAAAACCTGTTTCTCGAATAGGCACTTTTAGTTTCGCAAGGAGTTGAAGCCCTTTGAGGTTGCTCCAGATTGATGCCTCACGGAGCAGACGGCCACCTAATTGATAACCCTGTCTATCTTTGAAGGCAGAGTTGGCAATGTCCAACCCGAGTTCCCTGACTTCGGCTAGAAGAAACTCGAACGCAGCATAGCGACCCTCATCTTGCACCGCTAACCAGAGAACCCCCCCATTTTGTTGTACCAGATAGGAGAGCACTTCTTGATGAGTAAACTCTTTCTTCATGTGTTCCAACAACATTTGGACAATTTCGATGCTTCCACGGATAACAGCCACCCGCAACGCTTGGATTCCCTTCTCAGACGAATTTGTCGTAATTACACCATGCTTGAGGAGCAGTGACACAACTTCTATACTGTTCGTACCGGATTTTATTGCTGCACATAGCGGCGTGGCACCATAAATGACGTCCATATTGATATCGACGTGTTCTCTGAAGCAGCGCAGAAGCTTCTCGATAACCGCGCTCTGCCCATATATACAAGCCAAATGCAGTGGTGTTAGGCCATTACTGTTTATGCCTTGATCAGGGATTCTGCAGGCGATCTCAGGCATTTCAAGACACTCGACAAATCCGAAACTTGAGATTAGGGGAATTGGGTTTGGAACGGAAAATTTCTCATTACAACTGATGCTTGCAAGATTTCTTGAATCTCCGGTTCCCTTAGTTCTCCATATCCAGTCACGCCAGTCCCCTAAAGCCGCAGAGGTGAGGAACTGAACAATCTCAGATGATATGCATTTGGCTTTTCGAGCTGCCACGGAAAGCTCAGAAGCATGAGTTGCCCAAAACATAGCCGCATAGAATGCGAAGTGAAGCTCAACTGGCAATAGATCATAGAGCTTCTCGTAATTCCAAGCTTTAGTTTCGATAGCATGATTCAATAGCTGACCACAGTAATGTCTTACAGCATACAGAGAAGTCAATGCCGCCTCACAATGCTGTGCGTTACGACCGAATTCCTCATATTCACCCACTGTACGAGATTCAAGATACTCCCTTGCGGATGCATGGGCAAACTGAACCTCGTCGCGAGTCACAGTGATAAAGTTGCTGCAGATATCAAGAATGTAGGGGCCGAATACATTAGGGTGTAAATTCCCATCTTCTTGCAGGGCGACAGCTGATACCAGTTGGTTCAAGGTCATTGGCTTGAAAGAGCAGAGCAAGAACTTGTAGGCTCTGGCAGCATGATTTCGACTTTCATACCTAGCAATGGTGTTCTCACTGTAGATTCGCGCATACTCTTGGTCGAGATCTGAGACACCAGTGCGCTGGCGCAGTCTTTCCAGCTTGTCATTAAATTCGGTGCGTGTACGCAGTGGGGGACGACTCGCGCTTGATGAGAGAAAATCTTCAAGTTGCATTTGGGCCCAACGGAACCTAGAGAATATCAGACGCAAGCGCAACTCCACAATCAAAAGAGGAAGACGGGAGAACAAGGTGATCACTCGGAGCCCAAATAGGGCACAGACTAGGGCGATCCTGATCAATCCGTGCCACCCAATGTCGGTGGCGATGCAAGCGTTAGCCTTCAAGTTCCTGATGCATTTTGGGAGGAAATTCGTGTCAAGATCCTTCCAGGAGTCTCGCAAGTTTTGGAAGGCAACACCTGGCTTGCAGATGGCCCGGTCCTGATAAATTCTGATTACACAGAACTCATTTTGGCAGATACTCGATCATGTCAGGTCAGGGATTCGCGTTCTGCTAAGGCCGCTTCTGAGATTTTGATGCTACTCACCTTTCTCGCCTCTAACTCCTTCGGGTCCGATGAAGCGAATGTCACTAAGTTCATGGTTCGCCTAATTGAAGCAACAAAGGCTGAACACATAATCGGCAAGATCCTATGCGTCCCAGGTCCATCAACGGAAGCATTGGGGGAGAAGCTATTTCAAGAAGCCATTTCTCTCCGAAACCTTCAGCTGCTGCGTGTGCTCTTGGACTCTGGACTCGATCTCAATTCACAAATGTGCCGATGCCTTTATGGTGGAATCACCACTCCTTTGTGCCGCGCAATAAAAAAGGGCAATTTCGAGGTAGTGGAGCTCCTGCTCGAACATGGAGCGGATCCAAATGGTCATCACAAGATCCTGGACCAACAAGACCTAGACTGGCCTTTGATAGTCGCTATTAGGAAAGATGATTATGACCTAGTGGAACTTCTCATAAAGAGTGGAGTATCTCTCGAATCAGAGTACGAAAAAAAGTATCAGACATCGGCCCTTCTCGAGGCGGCAGCCTCTCTTAATCCGAAAATTGTGCGGCTGTTGCTTGAAAATAAGGCAGAAGTCGATTTCGTGACTCAAGAAGGGGAAAATTGCCTCATCAAGGCATTGCCGGCTCGATGGGGAATTTGGGACTTGGACAAGTGCTCTAGGAGGGAGAACATCTCAGATATTGTCCAGCAGCTCGTTAAAGCTGGAGCTGCGCTTGACTGCAGGTTCCTTTCACCCTTTGAAGATCCCGAGCCAAAGACGGTTTTGGAAAGGGCAGCGGATCTTGGCCATGAAAAGGTCTTCCAATACCTTCTTGATCGAGGAGCGGGGATTACAAGTCATTGTGTTTATTATGCCGCGCGTGGTGGCAATGAAGACCTGGTCCGTTTTCTGCTCGATCAAGAACTGGATCCTAGCTCAAGCTTGGATAACCTCGAATATCCTCTTCTTGCTGCCATACGAGAAGGTCACTACAGCATTGCGAGGATGTTGATTGAGCACGGAGTGGAAGTCAAGCCCGTCATAACGGGTCGTGGCTTCCGGCTCTATACGCCTCTACAAGCGGCATGTGTGTATGGAGACTTAGAGCTTGTGCCTATCCTACTAGATCGTGGCGCAGATGTGAATGCGCAAGCATCCCTTAATGCGGACGACGATTACGACGATCAAACTGCCCTTTCTGCGGCAATCGATAACAGATATGAAGATATTGTCTGCATGCTCTTGGATGCGGGCGCGGACGCCAACGCGTGGCCACCTTTTCATGGTTCGAGTGCTTTGACGATGGCAATTGAAAGAGGCCTAACTAACGAATATCTCGGAGCGGCTACTAGCGTGTGACGTTGACCTCGAAGCTAGCGAACACGGAACATTGACGGCACTTCAGGCTGCCATAAGTCTGAACGATGCAGAAACAGTCAGCAAGCTTCTGATAGCTGGTGCAAACGTCAACGTTGTTCTCAGAGAGCACCATGAATGCGAAACACCACTCACTCAGGCGATAGAGGGCAACAACTATGAGCTCATACATCGTCTTATTGATGGTGGCGCCGATATCAATAATCCATCAGCCCGCTTGTACGGTCGAACAGCGCTGGAAGCCGCGGCCAAAGCTGGTAATTCATTTCATTTCCGACGCCTTCTGAGCATGGGAGCCGACCCCTTTGATCCTCAAGCACTTCTTGTGGCGGTTGAAAAATCGCTTGATATCGAGATCGTCAAGGCTCTTCTGGAAAAGCACAAGCTAGTGTATGGTCAATTCAGAAAAGGCTTCGGAGGAACCGCGCTGCAAATGGCAGTTAAGATGAAGAAAATGTCTATCCTTGAGACTTTGCTGGATGCTGGCATTCCCGCCGATAGCGTCTCTCAAAAGAGCTACAAGCAACCTTTTCACGATAGTTCGCCGCATTCTCTCGTGCAAGGGGAGACGGCCTTTGGAACCGCCATTCGACTCTGGGAAGATGAAGACATGTCTCAGTTCGTTATGAAGCTTCTCAGCTGCGGTGCAAATCCGAGTGGACCAGTGGTAGTGACAATTCCGGTGAAGACTGCTCTAGTTGCAACCATAGAATATGGGAAGGCAAACCTCCTACAAATGCTGTTGGAAGCTGGAGCCAATGTCGCTGCCTCCGCGACAGGCAAGTTGGGACGGACTGCTCTGCAAGCAGCTGCGGCGAGTGGTCGGTTGTCAATGGTGAAGATCCTCATTGAACACGGTGCGCAGGTAAATGATGAGCCCGCCGAAGATGGGGGTGTGACAGCGTTGCAAGCTGCTTCGATCGGAGGCTACACTGCAATTGTCTCACTCTTGCTGTCTAAGGGTGCAAATATTAACGCACCATGTGCTCAGCGGAATGGACGGACGGCACTTGAAGGGGCAGCGGAACATGGCCGAATAGATATGATTCAGCTCCTGCTAGACGCCGGCGCAGCAGTCCACGATGAAGGCGAACGGCAATACAAAAACTCAGTGCAGTTTGCGAAAAAAGGGGGCCATTTGACAGCCCTGAGGCTGCTCCAGCGTCATCACGCGGCCTCGATGGTCACATCCAGACAAGCGCCTGAACAACAACTTCTCGGCATGGATTGGCAGAGCAGTTCGGAACTTGGTGCAGGCCAGACCCTCTCCCATGATATTGCGCCGAATTTCTCATTTGATGACTATATCAGCCCTCTCTCATTCACACAACCTGATGGTGCGGCCGAGCCTTCCACGGCTTGCTGGGATGTAAGTTTTCCACTACCTTCCGTTGGAGAGAACAATCCTGTCCCAGCGCCAGTCCTTTCAACTCCGAGTTTCGACATTGCTGCCGATTTTGACTATCCCTCCATGGACATCGAAGATATCTTCCATACATTCGATTGGGATCAGCCGCCCGAGCAATGCCTTGGAACATCGTTTTGAGGCAAGAAACTTGGCCAGGTTCGGGGTGGTATCTTCTGTGTTTTCAGCGTTGTGACTCGGCCGGAGCTGCTCCAAGATTTTTCAATTTGGGATTCAGAATCTGTGATATTACCACCGATACAATGCGCCTGTATGCCAAAGTAAGATCCACAGCATAACCATTCTGCTAGACACCTCAAGTGGCCTGAGCTGGCCAAAGTCGCATAAAGACTTGAGCACGGTGATGCTGCCATGAGATTTAGGCTAAAGCTTGGCATTACACGTGACAGTGCTTGGCTATAAAGCCACCGCCACTGGCACGTGATGCTACTGAAATGCTACCAGCTATAATTTGTTGTCTTTCAATACGATTCGTGCACATGGATAGTGTGCTCACCTCTGAACTGTTCTATCTCCTGGGTCACTGAAAGTCCTTATAAGGAATAAGTAGTACTATCGCGTGTTTAGCGTAATACTTCAGCTGCAGCCTTGGCATAAGGAACACCAAAATACTCTGAATACAATTTCTATATTAGATTTCCTCTATCAAATAACAAGACTTCTAGAAATTTCAGGATGTAGAAATAATCAGCATCTTGAGATTTATTGCATGGGCTAGTTTCATAGTAAGCGACCTAATAAATAGAGTGATGCAGTCGGAAAAGTGTTTAGAAGCATATGAACTTTGATGTTTCTCTTGCCAAGACTGCAGCAGAATTAGTTCGCTAATACTGTAGACTATTCCCAATAAGTAAAAGTACCACGTTCAGTGATTGAGGGGGATAGAATGCGTAGAAGTAAGTTGTATTGTCCATTGAGGAGCAGCGAAGTTAGTTGTGAGATTGCAGTAGAGATTGGCCAATCAAACGCGGGAAACTTGCAGGGATAAACGCACCAAACCTGGCGCAATAGGCGCTCATATAGTTTGACAACTCATAATCAGGCAAAGTAACAAGTCTTGATTTCAATCCGCGCTTGAATGGCACATGGTGACTATTGAAAATTCGGGATATCGATTAGAGCTAATTTTGAGCGTCAAGATCTGGTAGAAACATATCATTGTGATATAAGCTAAGTGGTAAGTAGGATTTGATCTTTCGATCAAGACAAGAAATTGGGAGTAAGTGATCCAGTTATCTTTTTAGAATATATAATTGTTGAACTGTTTGAGCGCCGTTTGACCATGCGTTTCATATACGTTTTGTTACAGATCTGATACGCGTTTCGCATGAGATCCGCATGTATTTTTGGTATCTGCATTTCACGCTACGCAGCATCTGTACGTATAAATACGTGCTCTTCGCACTCATTTACATAGAACAACTTGCTATTTCCACACTAATCCGTCGATTAGTCAGCAACGTTCCACAATAATTCAATTTGACACATTGCCGGCAACATCATACATTTTGCTAACATTATACATTTGTTATGAACGCCAAGCATGGTGCACGTTATGAGGGCCAGGAGGACTGATGGATTCTACATCATTCCCTCATCCAGCAGCTTCTTTATGCGGCAGCTTCCTCTTGTGGCAGCTGTCAAGAAGGTTCTACGTTATTCTACGCGTACAAAGGGCTTTAAGTGGCACTTGATATTTAGATCTCTCTCTTTTCTAGATGAATTCTAGTTCTTTTCCCTCAATAAGTCATTCCATTGACCTCCTACTGTACTATTGCCCTTGCACTCCCCTGGGATCCTAACATTTTGAGCGCCATCTCAGTGCAAGCCCGATAGAACAGAGTCCTAGTCCACAGAATCCGGAATCCAGAACCCACAGAGACCATGCAGAATTTCTACAGAATCCTCTTTGAACTCCTCTGCGAAATCCTCTGCGAAATTCACGCAGAATCTACCACAGAATCCAGCACAGAATCCAGCACAGAACCCATTACAGAATTCATAGAGGATCTGCACAAAATCCACACAGAACCCAGCACAGAACCCAGCACAGAATCCAGCACAGAATCCAGCACAGAATCTATCAAAGATCTACACAGAATCCTCTGCAGAATTCTATACCAAATTCACACAGAACCTCTACAGAATCCTCCGCAGAATCCTCCGCAGCGTCCACGCAGAATTCGTACAGAGTCTCTACACATTTGTACGCAGCATTCGCACGCAGCATTTGCACACAATCCACAGAATCAAGGGCCTTTCGAGAGCGAAAGGCCATGGAGAAGGCATGCTGTTATAACCGCCAAGCGCACAGTATGAGGGCCAGAAGGACTCTCATGGATTCTGCATCATTCCCTCATCCAGCAGCTTTCTTGTGTGGCAGATTCTTTGTGTGGCAGCTGTCAAGAAGGTTCTACGTCTTTCTGCGCATCAAAGAGCTTTGAGTAGCATTTGGTACTTAGATCTCCCTCTTTTAGATTGATTCTAGTTCCTTGCGCCTGATAAGTCATTCCATCAACCTCCTACTGTTCTATTGCCTTTGTTCTCTCCTGGGATTCTAACATTTTACTAACATCATCCGTTTTTACTAACATCGTACGTTTTTGCTAACATCGTACGCTTTTGCTAACATCGTACGTTTCAGCTAACATCGTACGTTTTTGCTAACATCATACGTTTTTATTATATGTATATATTAACCAGCGATGTTTAACCGTTACAACATATCCCGAATGGTGTAACGGTTAACATCGCTCGCTCTCAAACACAAAATGGACCGAGCAGCTCCGCGTTCGATTCGCGGTTCGGGAGATCATTACAATTTTTTTTCACAGAAAAAGCACGCAAGCATTTTTCCTTATCTGTTGATAATAATGTCAGTGGTATACATACCAGTTGTGCTAGTCGTAATGATATTCATTTCTATTTTTATTTGCGCAGAAATTACCATCATCACAACGGAAGGGCTCCTCACCTCAGGTACAACTACGCAGTAAGTTAGGGCTGGTAATGCCCCGCAGTCTTGGCTATTTACATGTGGTGCGATATGTCTTGCCTATAACCCAAAATATATACCATTTACCTTGTTTAGGAACATGTCGATAGAGCCTGACTTGCGTCCAACTAAGGCGGAAGGAAGGTGAAGTATCCACCCCCGCTGAGTAATCTAAATACTGTATTGCCGCACGCTTCATTTACTACAACAGCGCTTTCCCCGTGAAGTAGCGACCAGCAAGCCTCCGAACGAGTCAAGCAACCCGTGATTCGCTGTAGGGTTGATC
Source organism: Endocarpon pusillum Z07020 (assembly GCF_000464535.1). Classification (NCBI taxonomy): domain Eukaryota; kingdom Fungi; phylum Ascomycota; class Eurotiomycetes; order Verrucariales; family Verrucariaceae; genus Endocarpon; species Endocarpon pusillum. The sequence goes on along the minus strand of NW_006916325.1, from coordinate 264,795 downwards.
TTGAAGGAAGCATCATCATGGCCATGAATTCTCTGTGTCCGCTCTCACCTCCCCGTGACGGGTCTCGCCTGCGGCAGCAGTTTCGAAAAGAAGTCGGTCCGAAATTCAGCTAAATCACCCACTCCAGATGGCTAATCTTTGGGTTTTCCTTGTATATTCGTAGCTATCCAACCCCGGTGTGCCGGGGACTTGCTTTGAGACCAGAGGACCATAGATAGGTGTTACCGGAAACCTCTGACACTTTGTCCTACTTACTGCCACCCCAATTACAGCAGACAGGTTGCGAGTAAGCTAAATACTATGTCTGAACTTTTGCAGAGGGCGCGTAGAAAGCAAGTTGTATTATTATCTATTGAGCAGCATACGTAGCAATATGTACGGATAGCGAATCTTGCACCGGAATTGCACTAGAAATTGACCAAAATGAATGCAGGAAGATATTTAGCAGGGATTCAATGCAAGACAACTGGCCCAGAGGCGCTCATACGGCTTGACAATACCAGTGTCTTCAGGCCCTTGACTAACTAAGACTCCGTCTGATTCTTATTTCAGTAATCCTGATTCACAACTCGCTCTCTGGCAAAGTGGAAACCTTTTCCCGGAACAGCTTCTCGGCGCGCGCCCAGACGGGATCGCTCCTCCAATCCTTGAGCCGCAACAGATGCGGCAGTAGGTCGTTGCTGAAGGCCTCACTGGCCTCTCTGGGCAGCAAGCTCGGCAGATGGTCAATGCTGATCACGCTCAGTGGTGGCTCGCCCTTGACCTCGACTGGGACGGTGGGCTTGTCGAATGTGGTTGCGACCGTGTAGATGGGGATCGGGTTGTTTGGGTTTGTCGTGTCTGCGGAGACGTCGCAGACGACGGACAGCTTGCGATTCGGCGTGTCGAGCGATGGTAGATCGACGAAGTTGGGGATCTTGGAAGTGAGGTATATGCAGTTGATGAAGATGTCGCTCTCGACGATCTCTGGAAAGGGGCCACCCTTAGCTGTAGTGCTGGTTAGCTATTTCAGTCGTATTTGATTCTAACTTGTGGTTTATTACCTGTCTCCGCCATATCCCATCTAAGGATGTTCTCAGTTGGGACACCAGCTCTCGAGCAAAGGTCAACTGCACCACTACCACAACGTCCTAACGCTCCAATAATAAGCACTTTTGGTGCCTTGCCGGTCTTCTCGGTTCCTTGTGCGATAGCCTTTTTAACGTCGGCGATCAAGTCGTCCTCGTTGGGATACGATGACACAGAGGGAAGTGGCTGGTCCTTGTGGTTGATTTGCCATGCCCTATGACGCTCTGGGTCAGTTTATCTATTTGAGAAGCTTTGGGGTGCTGGGGCACTGTTTCAGTGCTGCAATACACCGTAGGCAGTCTCTGGACACTCCTAGCAAGCCAGAAAAGGAAATTTTGAGAGTCCATGGGGATTTTACCAGTTCTCGATTGCCAAGGCTGCCCTGTTCAATCCAAATAATCAGCGAGTACTCCTTTAGAAGTTTGTCAAGTACTGATACGCTGTCCCAGGTGCAGTTCCACATAGAACTGCACTTTAGACAGCAGAAAGAAGGTATAAAGGTGACATACCCAGCGAACCCAGCGTGATACCCAAATGCCTTCAAGATTTCAAACTTAGTATCCACGCAGAACATCTGAAAGAGGAGATATATCATACTGCCACTCTCCTTCCGTTCGAGTCGGTCAGAAATTCGAGGTCTAGAAGAACTCCGTTTCCGCGAGCAAATCTAGCAAGAACCTTTTCCCATCCTGCTTGTTGCTTGTAACAGTGGGCGAATTGGACATGTACGTGCTTAAGAGGGACTATCGAGACGTCAGCTGTCATCTAGAGAATTCTTATACATTCAATTAACTCACACGTCTCGACTGGCAGCTCCTTGAGACCAATGATGATGTTGTCCTCAGGGGCATCACGCCAAGTGTTCTCTGGTACTAATGTGGCTCCCACTTCCTCGTATTCCATGTCATCGAAGATTCTTTGAGGACTCCGCTCAACATTGATTTTGTAGCCGGCATCAATGAGAGCTTTTGTGGTTGAGGGAGTCAGAGCGGATCTGTCCGCAGTGTCAACAACTGCTAATTGAAGGAAATGAGACAACGTCTTGGATGCAGTGACAGGTAGCACTGCACCCTCAACAGTCCTGCATTGGTATTGGAAGACCTCGGACTGTCTTTGAAAGAATTTGCTAACCTATGTTCAAGCAGTTTCCCAACTAGAGGAGCATCAGTGACTGTGTATTGTCAAACAGAGGAAGACTTTACGTTCTGAGCGTAGATGCAAATTCAACGACATCTTTTTGATGATTTTCCACAACTTGGGGCCTAGCTGGTGTTCGACGGTGATAACAGCAGGTCCATATAAGAGCAGAAATAACAGTTTTGAAGGTAGTTGTGTTATTTTATTTGGCAGGATTATTCAATTGCTACGCTGCGGCATCTCAGCTAATGAGTCATTTGGCCTAGGTTGATCCGAAGTGCTGGAATGCCCGATTTGAATTTTAATCAATTTGATATGGGTTGAATTTTCGATTTGAAGGTCCGCTAACTTAATTTAAATATCCGTGTGGGAGCTACTTGATGTACTATTTCTCGCCGCATCCTAGTAGAGCAAAGAACAGGGGGCCTTCGGGCCTTCCTCGTCGATCTTTACTAGAGAATCCACAGAATGATAGAAATCATTTGACGCTTATACGGAGGCCTCCATGATTCTGAAATGAAATCCTCAATAAACAAACAGTGTTCCCCTCTGCCCCAAAAGCATAAATATTCACCATAAAAGTGAAGCATCTTCTTGTGCTCACGGGGAGGGCACCAGAATAATAAAAAAAGACTATTTTTCCCTCAGAGTTTTGGATTTTAGAATTCTGTAGAAAATGCAAATTTTCTATTCATTCCTACGAAGCCCTCCCGGGCAGCACAGAGCACTGCAGAACCACAAAAACTCCAAGCTACCCAATCTAGAAACCGGCCCAAACCAGCCACCTACTCCATCCGCCCCATTCCCAAAACAGCCTTGTCACCCTCCACTATCTCCCTCCTATGCTCCCTCGCATACCTCTCCGCCAACGCCTTGAACTCGTCGGCAATCTCAATTCCCGGCCCAAACCCAACATCGACGCGAGCATCAGCCGCACTGCGCTGGAAGCAGGCCATTGACGGTCCGCCGGTGACTGCCATTGATGGGAAGCCGGGGCCATTGTTGAGGTCTCGGCCGAGATAGGCGTTGAGTGGGAAAGGAGGGTTGCCGTAGGGTGGATATTGTGGTTGGGTCCCCATGGTGTCGGATCCGAGCGAGCTAGTGTACGGGTACCGATCGGCCAGGGGTCCAATTACAACACGAGGCGCTGGATATGGGTATGGTTGGCCAGAAGGGAAGGTGGAGAACGTCGGAAGACGAGCGTAATATATTGCCAGGAGCTCGTTGAGTAGAGCCAATTGCACCTGAGTAATCGTTTGAGAGCTGACAGGATCCTGAACAGGCGTTGAGGCGGCCGGTGCTGAAGATTGAACATATGGAGGTAAGGCTGGGAGAGGGGCTGCTTGAGGATAGGGAGCAACAGTACTGGTAATCGAGGATGCACTCGAAGATGGAGGGACTGGAGCCTGAATCGCTGTAGTATTTGTAGCGGAGAGGGTGGGATATGCCTGGCCGGATGTAGCAGCAGTGTTTGGAGGTGGTGCTTGTGGGGCGGCTTGCGAAGGATGATTTTGTGCTCGTCCACGTCCACGCTTGACAGCAGGATCAGTCTTTGTTGCGGCGGGAAGGGGTGTATACCGAGTGTTTGCGGCTGGCAAAGACTGTGTGGAAGATCGGGTACGATAACCGGACGTAGACACCAGACCAGTTGGGACAATGCTATTTTGCTGAATATTTGTGATCTGGCTTTGTGAAGCCGCTTGGTCAGACAATGAAGCAGTGTGGCTGATGGCTTGTGGTCCTCCTAGGTTGGTAGCATCTAGATGAACGAGCTCAGTCAGAAGAGAAGAGTAAAAGCTATTAGATGTTGGCATACCTTGGGAAGGGGCTTGATCCTGTAGACCTCCTGTATTGACTGGCGCTTCTTGCTCATGTGGCGTGACCGGAACGTCACTCACTCCTCCGGAAGTCGAGGTACCAGGCACTTTCAGGGGGGTTAGAAGGCAGTAGAACAGGTATAGACACTCCAGAATTACCACTCAGCTCACCACTACTTGGACGGCCTTGATCTGGACTGATATCACCAGCTCCGCCAGATCCAGCGCCTGCCACAAAGGGTGACGATGAGGCCATACTGCGAACGAAAGATGATCTCGCCAACGATTCTGTGCTGCTGAAAGTTGGAGGCGGATGAGAGGATGTAGAATTGCGCAGATGTGACTTGCTTGCCGATAGTAGAATTTGTGAATATCTGCTGCAACTTGAAGATAGAGTGTCTGAGTTGTTTTGAGATGGTTCAGATCCAGGTGTCAAAGAAGATCGATGGTGTTGTGAAGGCATTCCCTTATGGTATACCACGTGACCAGCACAGCAACTTGTGTTTGACAGTTTCTTAATCAATATTGCAACCCTGCAGGTTCTGTGCACCACTGATATCCTTACAGCTTCAGTTTGCAACAATGAAATGGCGCTTTGGCTCCCAGGAAGGCCTCTTCATGCCCTTATCACACAGTTGATGTATATCAGACACCCGCTGGTTCCTTAGGAGTTGCTTAGGATGGAAACCCCTTTGGGAAAGGAGCTCTCTTCCCCAGTCCACCCCTGAGAAGCCGCTCGAACCGAACCTCCATCTTTGCCAAAGATCCACGATAGTCCCGTCCAGGCATCTCTGGATTTCGAAAGCCATCTCGCACCCACATGCTCCAAGCACCCATTTCCCGCGCCATCACGACATCAGTACCCAAGCGATCCCCTACCACGACTATCTCTGCAGGATTAGATGTCACACCATGGTCCGAGAAGTACTTGAGAACATCAGGTCCACAAAACGGCTTCCTTCGTTCCGGATGTTGGCGCAAGACAGGAATGCCAAGTTCAGCTTCTAGAGCCTTGGCCTCTGCCTCATGAACAGCAGATGCCGTGCTACCGGCCGTGTTACTGACAATGAGGATGCTATGCGAAGAGTGGGAGAATTCAGGAGATGAGCGGATCTTGTCTAACTTGGTCAGGTAAGTAGGGTGCATCATGTTTGTCTCTGGCGGGCACAGCGTGTTGTCCTTATCCAAGACAAGAGCACGGACTTGTGGTGAGGGTTTAGAAGGGAGAGCTGCCGACAGAGGCAATGGGAGAAACAGGAAGGTTGGAACCTGAGCATGCGGCAGAACGGATGAGGGATCATGAAGGAGATACGACAGCGTAAGTCGGGCAGCAGGAAGGTTGGAGAAGAGTGGCATGCTGGTCTGCTCCCCGACCGTCGATAGATAAACCAGGAAGATAGACGACGATCAGATGCAAGACAGCACCCATGCAAATACGAACAAGGGGCGCAGGAGTACTTTACATGCTGCTAATTGGGCAGATCTGGTGTATAGAAGGAGAAAAGAATGCAGTAAAGATTCCTTCCAGCAGCACTTCCTACAAGTAAGTTAGCTCGGCGCTAGTGCTTCAGGGTCCAAAGCTTATTTTGTGTGGTCATTTTTACTGCGCTGCCATCCATTCTGTCTTCTAAAACAACAACCCTAATGATTCACTAAGTACCGATCGCCTCTGTCCTCACCCTACAGAAACTTCCCATCACCCTCTCGGAGGCACAGACTGCGCTGTTGCCCTCCCCAGCACCTAGCCCACCATGGGCAAACTCACCTCCACAATCGGTATTCCCATAAAACTGCTCAACGAAGCCCAAGTAAGCCAGCCCCCCTCAACCCACCCTCCCACACCCTTCACTCCCTTCTCACCGCCCATCTAACCAACCAACAACCAACAGGGCCACGTCGTAACCCTCGAGCTAACAACCGGCCAAGTCTACCGCGGCAAGCTCCTCGAAGCCGAAGACAACATGAATGTCCAGCTCAAGGACATCACCGTCACCGCCCGTGATGGACGCGTCTCTCACCTCGACCAGGTCTACATCCGTGGCAGCCATGTGCGGTTCTTCATCGTACCCGACATGCTGAGGAATGCCCCGATGTTCAGGAGTCGCGGGACGAGAGGCAAGGGGGTGGGGCTGGCGAGAGGAAGGGCGACGGTCAATCGGGCAAGAGCCGGAAGGAGAGGTTGAGGTCGGCTTGGCCTAGGCTTTGCGACGCTTTATAGGAGATCAAAGCTAAGGATAAGAATTCAGCTCATCACTGAGAGCATCAAAGGGGACATTCAAACAGGAGACGAACAGAGCATATAGCTCGAACTTGTGGCGAAGAGGTTTAGAGAAGCGGGAACATCCCAACGAATTCGACTGCGAGCTGGAAGATCAGAGAGGCATTCTTAGGTGGCTACATCGGTCTCCAAAATTTAGCCACTTCAGCTGCTTTCCGAGGAATGAGGAGATCCCTTCACCAGTTGCTATCAGAAACAAATCAAATAACGTACAACGATCAAGCTTTGTGCATCATGAGCTTGTTCGCTTCTTCCGGCAGTCTCATGCTTCTATCCTTTCCCACGTTGAACTCAGTCTAAAAATGATACAACGCTTGCTAACGCTAGAAGAACAGCTAGAACACCATCGAGTCAGGATGCCCTCCCTCTGCAACAACGACTGCAGCGGACTCCATCCTGTGGAACGCCTCTTCGAGAACGGCAAAATCGCGTGCTGCCTGAACGGAAGAGGAAAGCCATTTTTCTCGGCAGTAAAGTAACGACAAACAAGCCTTGTCGCTCTGTTTAAGCGCAAGTGGACAAACACAAAGAACGCCTGTGATAGATGGTGAGTAGACTGAGTGTTCATGCCAGGAAAGACCAAGGACATGCGGGAGCAGATATCGGTGGTGTGGCTCGAACGAAATGTAGGCGGAACAGTGGTAGCGACTCCCATCAAATGAGATCCGCAGATCTCCTTTTGATCATGACCGCCTCTGGCCTACTCACCGCCTCATGTCAATTCCTAGGAGTTGTTCCATGGGGAGTTGGCATCACCGCATCGAAGAACATTTCGCCCTTGACGCCACTTTGCTCGCCCCTGCGCACCGTATGCCTCCATTCGTCCAGCAGGGTGAAGACTTCAACCCGAGTATCCGTAACGATGGCATCCATCTTGATATCGTTCCGGTCGTGTCCGAAGGGATCCTCGAGCTGACATCCAATTCCTTCAATGCCGTAGAGTGTAAATGTCACCAAAGTCACAATCAAGACGGTCCACCATCCCATCTCATCCACCATGGCGAATGGCAAGACACAGCAGAACAGGGCCAGGACCTGCTTCTGGTGGATCAGATGGGCGATTGGCATAGGAGTGATGCGAATGGTTTCCATGTTGCCATAAGCCGCTACGATCGAGTTGACCTGAGTGGTCAGTAGCGAGGCCTGTGGTGGAGAGAACCAGCCTCGGTGGCCGCCACGTGTGATGAAGGCCTCGATCATGAATGTTAACTGCAAAGGCAGACCTAAGCCCTCGTCCTCATGGCCTTTGAGTCCTGCAGGTAACAGGTTCTCATACTCTGGATTCAGCCGGGGTGTGATGTTGTAGTTTCCGCCCTGCTCGATATCTTTGTTTGCCATTGGGGCAAACGCGGCACCCCACTCGCCACGGAGGTGGTTTTTCACGGCAAAAGGAATGGCAACCAAGACACGAACAGTGCGCTCAATGTCTGCTTGTTCAAGGGAGTCGAGGTGTTGGTCTTTGAGGTAGGAACAAGTAAGGAAGGTGCGGGCCAGATTGCGTACACTGGTTGTTATGGTGGTAAGATTGTTACGGCCATCCCAGAAGCGATTCCAGGAGGTTTGATTGCGGAACACAAGCATGAGACCGACAACTATGGAAAGCGAGGGGATCTGATAACATTGTCAGTCGAGGGTCTCCCCCAGCAGAAAGCGTAGGGTCAGATTTCTCACGATTGTAGAGGGTAACGAGATGTCTCTGTGAGTATAGGTATGGATAGAGATGACGCCAACGGCCCAAGCTGCATGTAGGAGTACTGGGATAAGGATCATGGCATGAACGGCGCCTTTGATGAATCGTAGGACCAGTGGCCACCTATAATCTGAGTCAATTCAGGAAGTCAATCGGAGTAATTGATATTGGCTGACCTTCGAGGCTTCGTTCTCGTGGAGTGTTTCATGGGATACGACTTTGTTCGTATGTGTTTGATAGCACCAGGGACAGGAGTACGAGGACCCGGGCTCATGAGGGGTGATTCGAACCTCATCTTCGCAATTGACTGTGGTACAGGAGGAAAGATCTCTTCTGTGCTATGTGGTTGCAAGGGCAAATCGGCACCCACTGGCTATCTTTGGGATAGGATAGAGACAAGGCGAGTCCCGCTCGCATCAAAGAAATAGTACTGCAATGAGAAGCCTATGGCAGATTGGGAAAAATGAAGGACAGAACTGTGGACGATTATTATATTGGTCATGAACGTTGAGTTGCAAACCCCAAACACTGAAAGAATTGGGGTCGAGTTGGAGAAGAGACCCCTGAACCCACCCCTGAGCCTGTCCCTGAACCCGCCGGATGCAGTTGAAAGCGCGTTTAGACTCCATAACTAACAGTGGGTTGAACTGATCCTGAATGGGGTTTATATCGACTGATCAGACGTGGTGCAGCCGCCCTCAGGATCTGGTGAGGCCTGGTGAGGATTGGTGAGGATTGGTAAGGATTGGTGAGAATGGTGGAGAACAGGAGGACCAATGGGCGGAATTCCTCCTGTTTGGGGTTACTCTGGCTGGTCTCAAGGCTCTAGTGCAACACCGGGCTTGTAACAACTGTAAACGGGGCTTATATTCACCACCGAGTTATTGAACCATCCATTCATCAGATATTCAAACAAGGCAGACGAGGAACTCCTGTCATATTGAGAACTGCCAAGCTAACACAGTATTTTGTTTCACATTAGTCTATCTCTCACACAACGGCTGAGACCTTGAGAGCCAGCCTGCAGGTCGTATCGCCCCATGAAACGTCAATCGCTGCAGACTGCGCGTCTTAGGAGAGTCTGACCAGGTCGGTCACAGTGACTATCATTCTCAGCAAGGGTTATCCTCGTTGGCTGATGATATTCCTACCCACTCTTCGTGGTTACTCATTCTGATTCTTGCGATATTCAAGGCATGGCTCATTCAGGCTCGTCCGTAGCAGACGCGGTAAGGCGACGACCACTGGCCCGACCAGCACTCCCATCAAATACGAATGGTCCAGCATCATTTCTAGGTGTCAATGGTCCTTCTCCGCCAATGAGGTCAACTGAGGTTGGGGTTGCGGTACGCAGCGTGGCAGGAGTGTCGTTAGACACAACCACACCCAGTGGTGCAGCATTGGATGCTCTTGGTATCTCGATGCCATCGACAGGCGCGATGGCTGGCGAGGCACTTGAGTTCAATGTTTGTCGACGTGACAGGAGCCCATTGATGGTGGTCTGGGGGGTTGCAATCGTCTGATCGGCATTGCCTTCGAACTGTATGTTGGTAAGGTCGACGTCACCCGCTTCGTCATAGGCTGCGGCTGCACCACCAACATGGACAGTGTCCTGTTGATTCTGTAGTGAGTTGGCAGGTTGAGTCGTGCTGGCGGGTATATCTTCTACATGGACAGGTGATTCAGGAGGTTGCTCCCATTCTTCTCCGTCTTCTACGTCAAACTCGGCTTCTAGATCAGTGATAGCGCGACAATTGGGACACGTAAATTGTGGGTAATTGCTGCCCATAAGCATGCGACGGATACATTTGTAGTGCCAAACGTGGGCACATGCGGCGATGAACAACGACTGACACGGCTATAGAAAATTTAGATCGCGCTCAGGTTTTTGTGGAAGGACAGACTCACTGCAACATCTCCCAGACATATCGAACATTCACCTTTGTTCTCGTCTACTTTTGCATCTCCTTTTCCAAGTTTCTGCAACTGAGCATGCCGACTCATACTGGGAAGTGTATTGATCAGCAGAGGAATAATGGTATCCAAGCACTACTTACTTGAAGTTGTTCGGACGTTTCTGCCAGGCGCGATTGCATTCAATGCGAATCTTCACGCACCTGAATATCATTTCCTCTCCACCACGGAAGTCAATGCCAAGCTGGACGATATCACCGTCTTTGACAGGATATAACCTCGACTCGGTGTTTGGCTGACTAAGCCTGATATGGTTCAAAAAAGTGCCCGAGGAACTGCTTACATCCTTGATCTGCCAGCTGCCGTTGGAGAAGCTGAACTCGCAATGCTTACGACTGACCACCTTGGACTTGAAGCCCACTGGGGCATCTGATGGTCCAGTGGGAGTCGATATGGGAATGCCTTCCCGCTCCGAATATCGTCCGACACGGATGATGGAAGACTCATGCGGAAGCGTTCGAATGATTGGGTTGAATGATAATGATGGCCGGCCCTGCCGTAAGTCTTGGTGAGGAAAGAAGCGAATTGTCGGTTGTCTTGTCTTTTCATCAGAGGCTTCTTGGGTAGCATCGTTCGTCTGAGCATTGCTAACATTTCCAATGCCGTCACTTGTGTCCCCTCCAACTCTCGTAGATCTTTGTGCTTCAACACTGTGTACTGATTCTGAAGTTGTTGCCCTTGGATTGGTAGGGGGCCTATGTCGAGCCATGTCTGGCGGTTCAGCACCCGGTGGGGAGGCGAGAGGCGAAGTAGTTGAGTTGGCCGTATTTGATGTCGGATGATCAGTAATTTCTCGTGATACTAGTTCTCGGCTCGCCGGGTCAGTGGCACCTGGAGGTTGAGGTGCATTCGAACGAAGCGTGCTCTTCGCCGGAGTGGCTCGAGGAGTATTAGGCGGGTTTTGTGGGTAGCTGACAGAACGAGAAAAATAGTTTCTTGGTGATAGCCTTGAGGATTCACCAGGAGAAGGAGGGCCTAATCTGCGCAGACTGCTGAGCCCACGACGGCGAGGGGTTGGAGAAGGCGTATTGGTTCTCTCAGCACTCGTGGAGGCGGCAGTAGGATTGGAAAGGGAGGTCGCAGTCATTGACCGGTATTATATGTGGTCGTCTCTGGGGTGAGTATGAATAGTATGAGGTGGGTATAGGAGTGGGCAGGAGCAAGATGCCTTTTGTGCCTTCTGTGCCTTCTCTTCAAATGCAGCCTGAGGGTTCACGGTTCGCTCTCCACTTGCGGCAGATCGCCGGTCATACGAATTCAGCACGGGGATAGGATAAGAGTCTCTTTCAGTCTGCAGTACAGCAAATCGTCAATTAGCGGATGTCAAATGATCTCAGCTCAAAAAAAAGCGATATGCGTGTTTCATGGACTTCGCTCAATGCAATGAACCGGGCTTTGAGCGGACAATCTCTCAGTCTGGCACAAGATGCGATATGGGGCCTGGGTCGGCGATCGGTGCGCCGGTGGACTGGGAAGGAGTGTAGAGGCTGACTAGTGTGTCATAGCCTGCCCTTCTCCCTTCAACCAGCCAGCTGAGTTCTTGCAGTAGCGTACACTGGGAGCCTCTTCCCTGGGGTGGCGATGGCTGTATCAGTATCAGTATCAGTATCACGATGTTTATGCCTTGCACTCTGCCTGTGCCGATGCCGTTGTTGTGGCTTTTGTCGGGCATTGAGTTGAAGCTGTGAGCAGGATCAGGAGGCTGAGGGCCTCGGGCCTTTGGGCCTTCATTCAGTGACTTGTGTCTGTAAGTTACGTAGCCAGTTAGTTAAGCAAGCGCAGTCGTTGGGCTGGGAAGCTGCCGAAAGCGGCATCGCGTCGCTCAAATTTCCCATGGCTGCTTGGACACTGGACAGCCTCTTGTGTAGCCTCTTGTGCAGCCTCTGGTGTAAATGATTCTTCCACTGGCATCGCTGCTGCAGTTAGCATACAGTGTGCCTGGATATCTTCTGCAGTATGCGCTCCTCAGCCGCAAAGGCGCTTGACATCGCAAAGACAGCGCCCCGGCTCTCCACAGCCTCCACTCGACACTTTGCAACAGTGAGAGATCGAGCCCAGAAGGCAAGCCAGAGGATGATCACATACGCATGCGAAGACATGTATGCTAACCCCGAAAACAGGATCCTGTCGAGCTCGACCACATCACAAAGCTCCCAAATGGACTCCGAGTCGCGACCGAATCTCTGCCTGGACCCTTCTCTGGAGTGGGAGTATATCTCGATGCAGGCTCACGGTATGAGAATGAAAGTCTGCGCGGAATCAGCCATATCATCGATCGACTTGCTTTCAAGTCGACCAAGCAAAAAACGGCGGATCAGATGTTGGAATCCTTAGAGACACTCGGGGGAAACATACAATGTCACTCATCCAGAGAAACGTTGATGTACCAATCTGCAACCTTCAACTCAGCAGTGCCGACGACCGTTGGGCTACTTGCCGAGACGATTCGAGATCCGGCAATCACCAATGGCGAGGTTCAGCAGCAGCTAGAGACTGCTGCATATGAAATACAAGAGATCTGGTCAAAGCCGGAACTGATTATTGGAGAGCTGGTTCACATGGCCGCATACAAGGACAACACCCTGGGCAATCCATTGCTCTGTCCGAAGGAACGATTGCCTTATATCTCCAAAGGCTTGATCGAGAAGTATAGAGATACGTTTTACAAGCCGGAAAGGATGGTGGTTGCATTTGCCGGTGTTCAGCATGACGAGGCCGTGCGGCTCACGGAGCAGTATTTTGGTGATATGAGGCAAGGCGAAGGACCATATTCATCAAGAAGTGATTCTGCAAGCCTCTCATCCGCATCTTCCACAGACTTCTCCGATAGCTCGTCCACTACATTCACTACGTCCACCGCGTCCACCACCTCATCATCCATCGCTTCGTCCATGTACACCCCTCCACCCTCCTCCTCATCCTCAACCAGCTCGTCCTCCAAGATTCTCTCCAAACTCCCGCTTTTCAAGAACCTTTCCACCTCCGCCTCCAAACACGCCATCGTCTCGCCCATCAGCCCCTCCCTCCTCCAGCCCTCAAGCCTCGACCTAACCCAACCATCCCATTACACCGGCGGATTCCTCGCCCTCCCTCCACTCCCGCACCCCACAAACACCCTCAACATCCCCCTCAGCCACATCCACCTCGCCTTCGAAGCACCTCCCATCTCCTCGCCGGACATCTACGCGCTCGCCACCCTCCAAACCCTCCTCGGCGGCGGCGGTTCCTTCTCGGCCGGTGGCCCCGGCAAG
>NW_006916325.1:229051-251453 GCF_000464535.1 Endocarpon pusillum Z07020 | reverse complement strand
CTTCTCCGCCCTCCAAGTGGCGGAGGTGAACCGAGCCAAGAACCAGCTCCGCTCTTCGCTGCTCATGAATCTCGAGTCCCGCCTGGTCGAGCTCGAGGATCTGGGCCGGCAGGTGCAGACTCACGGGCGCAAGGTCGGGGCCATGGAGATGTGCAGCAAGATCGAGGAGTTGACGGTGGAGGATCTGAAGAGGGTGGCTAGGATGGTGTTTGGTGGGCTGGTGCAGAATCCCGGGAAGGGCACAGGCGCGCCGACGGTGGTGGTCCAGGAGGGGTTGGAGGAGGGCGTCAGGAGGAAACAGATCCCTTGGGAGGAAGTGCAGGATCGGATTGCCAGGTGGAAATTGGGGAGGCCGTAGAATGGGTTCGTAGCCTATTTGGGGGTTTCTGCTAGGTGTGTATTCTTAGCGAGAGAAGAGCGAAGGCGGAACCTTACTAGACATCCTTCACTCATGCATACCTATGTATGCACCTGCCAGCGTGAGCCAAGCCAGCACAATGCAAACACTGTACTGTACTGTACTACCCATGAACGGCCTCTTTCTTTCTTTCTTTCTTTCTTTCTTTCTTTCTTTCTTTCTTTCTTTCTTTCTTTCTTTCTTTCTTTCTTTCTTTCTTTCTTTCTTTCTTTCTTTCTTTCTTTCTTTCTTTCCCGTACCAGCCAACCAACCCGCCGCCAATCCTCTCCTATCTCGCTCCTCATTCCCCAGTCCAACAACTCACAGCTCACAGATCCGCCATCAAGCGCCCCACCATCCTCCGCGCATACCGCTCCCTCTCCCCGCTCTCCATCTCCCTGCCCGCCTCCCTGATCGCCATCGCCTGCTGCAGCAGACCCTGTAGCTGTTCGACTTGGAATTCTTCTTCCTCTTCCTCCTCTTCCTCCGCTTCCAGACCCGCGGCGTCAGGGTGTGCGGGTTTCCAATTCATAAGGCGGTTCTTGGAATCATACGGCTCGTCAGGAGAGAGGAGGCGCGCGTCTAGGTCTAGGTCCGGGTCGAGGTCGAGGTCCGGGTCTGATGTGGGTTTTCTGTTACGGTCATGGGGAGAAGCGGTAGGTGGTGGTGATGGTGGTGGTGATGAAGAATTATGAGGAGGAGGAAGCGCACTCCAGTCGATATTGTGCAGGAGTTCGTGCAGGCGGGGGAGGCCGGTTTTCTCGCCGTAGAGGTTGCGTGCTTCGTCTGTGGCTTCATCGGCTGTTTGGACTACTGCTGCTGCTGCTTCGGTATTGGTGGGAGGCAGAGGAGACTTGGAAACGCCGTTCCAGGCAATGATGTCCCAGCCCAGGACGGCCCTGTCGGTAAGGAGTTGGTCTTCTACTGCGTCTACCAGTGCGTCTGCACGGTGTCTCTCGGTGTCGTAAGCAGCGGCGGATGCGGGCAGAACTGGCCTGGTTCCCTGTGGACTCGGAGTCGTAGTGGAGTTGGGTATCGAGCCCTGGAGGAGGATAACGGCGCCAACGTCGCCGTCTTGTCCGGCTCTCTCGTCCTCAATGGTTGAGCGTAGGGTGTTGACAGCTTCGATGATGTCTAGATACTCTGGCTTCAACTTCCAGGCGCTTTGGCCTGTTAGCTGCGGAAGCTCATTTTCATCGTCACCGTAACCTAGCTCAGGGTCTGTTGCTGGTGACAAGGAGGCTGTATTTGGTTCCAAAGCGTCTGGTACAGGCATTACCAGGACGATAGCCCCAATAACCCCTCTCACTTCCATCGCTTCCGGTTCAGGAGTGAGCATTTGAGTGAGCCATGTTTGTGTCGTTGGCTCCGCGACTTCTTCCCCCTTCATCCCCTCCTCCCCTTCCACTTTCGGCCCACTTACCCCTAAATCTCCATGCTGATGCGCTGAGACACTTTCGCCTACGTCTTCACTCCCAACTCTCCTTAGACTCCCCGGCTTGCTGCGAGACGCTGCCAATGGTAAAGGCACCTCATCACACCATAAACCAACCTTCGTGTCGAAATACCTGGTCCGGACCCTGAAAGGCGGGTGGCTCGTATATCCCGCCAGGGACACTCGCTCCGTCGGGTCATCCAAACCATCATGGGATGAGACTTGGGGAGGTGGAGCTTCACCGGTTAATGCTTGGAGAAGGGATGGGATGAGAGATGGTGCCTGGCTTGGTGGCGAGGATGCTAAGTATCTGGCGCTAGGTGAAGAACGGGGTTCCGGTAGAGCAGAAGAACGCGATGGCTCGAGGATCAACAGTCGGAGTTTGGATGTTGATGTTGACAATGCGGACGGTGACGACAGCGGGGGTGGAGTTGGAAAAGCTTCTGTGGGTAGTGGGGTGTGGGCGGTACTGGCTGTGCGAGGTGAAGGAGGCATTCTTAGGCTGATGGCGATGGTTGTTGCTTTGGCTATTATTTCGTCATGATGATTGTAGACCTCAAGAAAGGGACTATTGTCTCGGGGTGCTCATGAGCCTTGACTGAGAAATACTCCTCTAACTAAGTTGGTGCATTTGCTCGAAGAGCCCGGTGGGATGAATCGGGTGGAAAACAACACTTCCAACTATGCCCCAGACAAGGAGGTTGGTCGGCGTGCCTAGACTGGCGTCAGACTGGCGTCCAACTGTCGGCCAGTCTGCTCCATGTAGAGATGTTGTGCGGGAAAATACATACAAGGTGAACAAGTCGCTTGCTAGAACGAACAACAACGCAGTACACGGAGGAAGGGAGTGGTAGTGAGATTCCAGAACTACTGGCACAGTTTCTTCTGCAAATACTCAATATATGTCTATGTCCAATACAGCTCAACCACTGACTCTCTTGTAGAGGCTGCTTCTAGTAAGCCATCTTGTCGCACCCAGCTGTATCGACTACATTCTGCCGTGTAGAATAGTATTAGTTAGAACACCGCCTGTTTATAAACACCACAACCGCCTGGATCGGCCACAGGTCCATAGACTCCCGGTCACATATTGCTTGCAGAGAAAAAACCCAACGAATGATGACAAGAAATGCTCGAATACAAGTAAGCAGACAAAGATAAATTCGTTGTACGTTGCGTAAAGTGACATTATACCGATCTCTAATCCCCAAACGTTGTCCAGCTCCCCAAGATTGACCAGCAAAAACTCCTGGATGATGATGCAAACGCTGTGAGCCATCTCAGATCGGAAGCAATGGTGCTGAGTAGACGAATATTATGCTCGCCGAGTTGTACGTACCGTCCCGACAGTACTCATCAGATGATAAACCATCAATGGGCATGAATCCCAAAATCATTTCAAGTCGAATTCTCAGCTTTCAATGAATTTGGATCGATGGTCCCATATGGCATCATGGGCATATCCATGGTCTCCCCGGGGGTGTGATACTCTGATACATCAGCCATCGCCATCAAGCTACCATCATCCATGGATGGGCTAGCCATGCCAAGGTTGAGGTTCTGCTTCGAGTACATTTCACTCAACATCATACCGTCATCTGGCAAATTCGAGTCGTGCGTCATACTGAACACATCGGCAGACGCACTTGGATGCATGCTGGATAACGGCGGAGACTGATCGGCTATCACCGGATCTTGATGGCTCATGTGAGAGAGCGGAGTATGCGACGGTGGTAGCATATGTGACGGATCCATCATCGGCGACGGTGAGAGGAATGGTAGGCTGTATGGTGTGTTGAAGTCAGCTGCAGGCATGCCAGCTGTCTGGTTCGGTGGAAATCCATATTCAGATGGCGATGTCGTTGCTGCGGACATAGGGAATGGGCGGAAGTCCATTCCATAGTTGGGAGAGGTATCTATACGGAGATTTTGACCAAGTGATCCTTGGCCCGGATATTGAGGAAGTGGCTGAAATATGCTTGCGTCAGGGGTAAACTGGGTTGAAGGATGCTGGATGTGGAAGGTCGGTATTGGCGATTGTAGCATTGAGAAGTCGATGGCAACAGGCACCGACCGACTGCGCTGTCTCTTGTGGCCTCGCCCTGGATGGAGATTCATGCCGAGCCGATTTTCTTGGTACATGCCCACATGAGGCGGCTGCGGTCGCGCGAATTGCACGTTGGGCTGGGAAGCTGGGCGAGCGATGCCCATCGCGGGTGACGTTGGTGCTGTAGCTGGCACGGCGTTGATCTCGAAAGGGCTGTGCCTATTCTGGAACGATTCCAACGACACCAGCTTGGCAAGCTGTCCGCTCAGGACTTTGGCGTGTCCTCCAAGGTGGTGAAGAAGAACCTGGGATGCCTGTTGATCTTCGGTGAAATCGCCACATTGGTAAAAGCCACCAGAACCTGACGAGTCCATGAAGAAGTTCGGAGGTCGATTGAGCTCAATGACTAGACCGCCGGGTCGAGGAGGGGTCGTGTTGTTGATTGAACTGGATTCGCCCGATTCAAGGGAGATGTGTTTGATATAGGCAAAAGGGAATTCGATCTTGTAGCCCGCGGAATCGTTGTTGATATAATAAGTGATGCATGCTTTGTCTGGCGAGTAGAAAATGACAAGGTCCATCGCATTCTGCCCAACCCGGCGCCAGCTGCCGATGCTTAGCGACCGACAAGTGAAGTGATGAATGACTAGCAGCACGTTAGTTGCAAGCATAGCGCCAGCTAATGGAGACCACTGCATACCGACTTTCCCAGTGCCATTGCTCTCGCCGTTCAGCATCATTCCACCACTGCCATACGGAGCCATTGGTCCGCTGTTCCGTCCCAGTAAATGCCTGGGAAATGGCTTGCCTGACTCGAGAGCTTGCATGGCGAGCATGTGCCGCATAGACTCGGGGAGGTTATCACAGTCTTCTCCTGTTTCAATGCTCTTCTTGGCAATCATCTTGATCTTTGCGCGTCTGCGGCTTTGGGGTTAGTCAGTCCTGGGTGCTCCACAAATCAAGAGCTTTGGGGCCTACCTGTTTTGAAACCAGATCTGTACGGAACGTTCGGTCATATTGATTTCTTGGGCTATACGTTCTCGCGCAGCAGCAGTAGGCGTGGGGTTTTTGTTGAATTCAACCTCCAAGGTGACCAACTGGTCTTGTGTTGCCCTTTGCCTCTTCTGGTTTTTCTGCTGCTGCGTGAGCGTACTCTTGCGAGGCGGTCTCCTTGCCGCCGAGGAAGCCGATGTGGCTGGTGTGGTAGACATTGAGGCTGTCGGCGAAGGGGTCGATGTTTCAGACATTTCGCGCCTCAAATCGTCCCTCTGCATGCTCGTGGCTATTCCGTTGGCGAGCTCGCTTTTCCTGTCTTGTCGAGTTCCACACAGTTCAATGCTGCTTGAAGTTGGTCTGGTCAGGCGGGTGGACTTTGTGTTGTAGGGTCGATCGTAAGAATCAAGGGAACGGTGAACAGCACTGAAAATGTTCCGGTTCAGCTTTACCTATGTAGAATAAAGGTTCGTGTTGGGCGGCTGATAGTGGACAGGACGCCGGAATATACAGCTAAAAGAACGTTGATTTTTAATTTGGATATTTCAAAGGAGCTGCTGAGGTGCTTCTGGAAAAGATCGTGGATTAAGGGGGTATGAAAGAATGGTTAGTAGAAGGAGTGTGGTGGAGGCCTTGAAAGAGTGAAAGGCGTATCCAAAAAGTCAGGAAAAGAAAGAAAAGTGGAAAAACTCGAAGCAGAAAAGCAGCTGGTGAGGTGCAATGAATAGTGAGATGTGTGGTAAAAGGGTAGGAGGAAATCCAGGGAGGAGAGACTTGAGATACCAGCGGGCGGGCAGCCGACAACAGGCGCTAACGGCTCTTAGCCCCAGGGGTAGCCCCCCAAAACATCCCTCCAATGCCTCGATATGCAACAGGTCGAAAGTTAATGCAATCCTTCCCCTCCCAAGAACCCTTTAGGCGACAGAGACGGAATCGGTCATAATGCGGATGGAACATCTAGCTAAAGCATTTCTTGGGCGAGAACAGCTGGCACGCTCCGCACCCCAAATCCTCGGCAACCACCCATCACGGCGGATTGGAATTCTCCTAGACTGACACATTTGGACTCGATGGCATATCTCGTGCTCTCTGCGTCAGGTACTGCCGTGTAGTTGTGCCAGTACAGGATCGGAGTGGCACAAGCTTTAGGTGGTTGAATTGTGACAACTAAGGGGAAGATCATAGCAGCCCTAATTGGGTGGCCCTGTGAGCGTTGAGGTATTGGACGCACGATCGAGTGGTCCCGACTACTTACTAGGGTAAGAGGCATAAATAATATTAGCATGATTCTGGTAGCAGCTAGTTATAATACAGCGCCACCTAGATGCCTAGAAGCTTCTCTGGTCGATGGCCACAGATATTGACCACAGCAGTACCGCTAACCGGTCAATGCTTAGCTATCTCGTTAAGAGTCCGTTTTGAAGCAAAAATACTAGCGCCATACTAACATTACTTCTGCACGATACCGTAGTAGCCCAGGTCAGCTTGTGATAAGGTCCATCAGCGCCTCCGACAGGCTGATCGATGGTCTGTGTGCAAAGTATTCAAGGCGAAGAGGCGCGGGTGAGAGTGCCACGGGCCTTGTTCACTGCCGCCCTCACAACCCATTGAACTCGTTGACGAGCTCCACATCGCAGTCAGCATGTATATAATAGCTACTCGAGGAATAGCATCTACGTGTATCTGCTTCTCGAGCCTACGGGCCAAAATCATCAGGAAGAGTGATGGTCCAATGCAGTGAGTGCTGTTGATTGCCGTGGAACGATATAGGAAGCTTCGCCCCCCTGGAAACGTCACAGTTTCGTACAATCCTTCCACGCAGGGATTCGTCGTCCGTATGCGCTTTAGCAGCAGACTCCAGGAAAAGGAAGCGTTGCGTTGTACAACATGCGTGCTATGCTCCCAAAATCTGCAGTGCATACGCAGCAATAATGCAGTATATCGCGACATCTGTTCCTCGGAATCACAGAAAGGGGGTCCGAGATGCCTGTCATCGTCGAACCTTGGCTAGTATATGCATAGTTGATCCGATTAACTGCTTGAAGCAAGTTAGGGATGCTAGCCTCTAAACCGCATCCAGGCTAACTCAGGTACGAGCACCTCATACCATGACCTAGTGGCGGCTGGCTTTTGATCCGGGGTAGATGATTGGTCTGCACGACGATACTCTGTCCGACGTCAGGGCACCGCCAAGCACAGTGCTGTCTCAGATCTTCAGGTCAAAACTGCAGATCGCTATGGCAATGCGCTGGCTGAGGGTCCAGGGTTCGCAGAAAAGAAGGAGGCGGCGATGATTCGAGGTTGCCTGGCCATTGTGCAGCAATGCCCGGAAAGATAGGGTGCATCCACGAAAACTGTTGGAATCGAGGCATAACCTCTGGTTGAAACATTGAGAGGCAACGTCATGCGTACTGCAGGTGAAACACACTGTATGTCGGAGCGACCAGAAACTGGGAAAGTGGCGTCCGAAGTAAGCACAGCAAGTTACTATCTATGTTTTAGGTCTACAGACTTGGTCGGTTGAGCTTTAACTTTGGACTACTGGAAGGTGCAAAGAGAAAGCGCCTGGAATTGCCTACATACTAGTAGACCCTAACGCCGCGATTACTAGTAATAGGATCTGACACTTGAGTTTGAGAATCACAATGTGTAGAAGATTATTCCTGGTCTCAGTATATGGCCAAGCACGTCTAGGCCATTTCCAGGCTTGCAAGAACTTCCCCAACGCCGCCTTGCACTCCGTACAGCCCTCCCGATACAACCAAGCGCGTCAACACCGATGCTCTTTTCTGACCAGCCCGAATCCTTTGCTGAACACATCAATCGAATTTCGTATCACACTTCCAATCTTAGAATCCTTGCCAAGCGTTGATGCTGCTGCCAGGGTAGGATCCTTGTCTGAAGCTCGATTCTGGAGCATCGCCTCTACCAGTGCCTCCCGATCTGCCTCGACAGCAGCCTTTGTCTTTCCATCAGCCTTGTTCTTGCGGTTCGAATGTGGCTTCGCTGGTTGATGGAACGGGGCAGCCGAGACCTGGAAGCGTTGTCGTAGAACAGGGGTTTGCTCATAGACCTGGAAGACGTCCACATCAGATGGGAAAAAGTTTGCCTTTAAAGCTTTGATGGCCAACTCAAACAGCAAGAATGAAAGCACGATGACCGTTAGCGTCAACCACCAGAGAGCATTCCGTCCAAATCGCTCTAGGAGGCCCGACCTGACGTTGTAGATCACGTTGTCCTCATAGACAGCAGACAGTAAGATATTCCATGCAAACCATGCTCCAATACTGACAACGAGAGCAATCACCACCAAAATGTTTTTGTTGTGGATTTCCAACACCTGTAGCTTCATATTCACAATGATGACACAGGCAGTGTAGGTCATCACTCCCATAGCGAAGAGCCCGTTATCGAGGGTGAAGGTTGTCCGCGCATAGATACCGTACATGACGAAGAAAACTAGCATTGCTTCGACCGTGGCCATAAAATTCCACCACAAGTAAAGCTTGAAGTTGAATGAGCCCCTCCGTTGACCTCTGGTATAGAGTTCAGGCACAGCCAGAAGTGTGGCCGGGGACAACTCAGCCATGAAGGCACCCAGAAAGATGATCGGTAACGAGGTGAAGAATGCATTGTACCATGATAACGACCAGCTTTCGTACAAACTTGTCCCGGTATAACCATTGCTTCGCTGATAGAGAGCTTGCGTCAGATAAAACAGCATCTCTTTGTAAGTGGTGCCCAGAACGTATTTGCTGATTCGATCGTAGTTGTATCTCCCATGAACCAACAGCAGTTTACAAAGAAAGCGGAACTGAGCAATGGCATAGTCACTCGTCCTCGCGGCTTGAAGGCCTTCCTTTCCTCCAGATATGCCGATGCCCACGTCCGCCTCCTGGATCATCGCCACATCATTCGCGCCATCGCCAATGGCTAAAGTGACAGCTCCATTCACGCGACGTCGAATTGATTTCACAAGCATGGCCTTCTGACTTGGGCTTGCCCGGCAACAAATGACCGAGTCTACCAGGGTCGCCAGGTCGAGCAACGCAGTCTTGTGTGCAGTATTGCCCTCAATCGAAGCCAAAGTTCCACCATCCATGACAAGCACCGCATGAGCAACCGTTCCTTGTTTGATGTCAAGCAACGCATTGGCTATCTCCTGGTCGACGGGGCCCACGACGTGATCGAGTATGATGAAGGTGGAATAGTCCTTAGCAAGCCTACATGAGCGTGAGATGCTGATCGCAGTCTCGCGCTTGTCACCAGTAAGCATCCAAAGCTTGATGTTGGCTCTTCTTAATCGGTCAATGGTATCGGGAACGCCATCTTGCAATTTGTCTTCAATGGCTGTTGCTCCAATGAGTTCGAATTCTTTCTCGATCAGATCAGCCACCTCGCTAATTCGTTCTTCTCGGCTGGTAAGGGAAGTGGTCGCTTCACGGTAAGCTTCTGCCCAAATGCGGTACTCGTCTTCACTTATATAGCGAGCTGCATGCAACAGAGTACGTAGACCTTCGTTGGCAAATTCGTTCAGGTGTCTCAAGGTTTGCTCTATCACCCAAGACTCTTTCAACAGCAGGTTGTCATCAACAAGGTCTTTGACTTCTGCCGACGAGGGCGAGACTGGTATAGTATCGTGAGATTTTAATTGTAGGTTCCTTTCCTGCATTGATGATCGACGTGATGACGGTTGTCCAGATGTGCGACGTGAGAGAGGTTGAGTGTGAGCAGTAACAGGAGAGGTGGGCGAGATGGCCGTGTCAGCTTCTCGATCCGAGAGCCATTGGTCAACACTGTACCGCACTGAGCCTTTCCCTTGGAACGAACTGGTTCTGCGTCCTGCTCCGACTGCGTCAAAGCTAGGGCGTCCGAGGCTAGGGGTAGTACTCTGTCTTCTGAGCGCTTCCTGAGCGCCCAGGCTTTTCTCCTTGGTGGTTTGCTGTTCGATAGCCTTCGCTTGGGCAGCAGCCAGATCAGAAAGCCGCAATAGGTCACGGATTACCGAATCTGCGCCCTTACAGTGAATGCATATCCGACCATCAGGTTCTCTTACAATTACACTCATTCGTTTCCGATCGCTTGTGAACTCAATCACATGAAGGACCTCGTACTTTGCGAAAACTGGCTCCGCACCGTCGCCGCTTCCAAAGATTTTAAGGGTGACCGTGCTGCTTTGACGATCAAGAAACAGGTAGCCCATTTCCTGTGCAGCCGTGACTAGGGCAAGCTCGTCGGGAGAAGTCGCTTGATATCGAATTCCCTCCTGCTGTTCCGTGCTCTCAGGAACACACGTGTGGCATAACGCTATCGAGAGAAGAAAGAATCTCGCCTTGATGGCAAGTGGCGCTGAGGGGTTCTTGTAGATGTACTCGATTAGCTGCGTGGTTGTCGTATTGTGTGACGGACGAGCTGGTTTACCTACGTCTCGTCTTCGCTCATCTGTGGAGGACCCAGCATCTTCTGGACCATGGACTGAGTTGCTGCTTCCGATGAAACCCCATGCATTGGATCTTCGAGGACTTTGCTCAGGCTGTCCAGCCCCTCTTGACACAGATTGGTTCTCTTTCCCGTTCTGCCTTGTCTCTGCTACCCTTGTTTCGGCTGCCAGGCTGTTGATATCGCTTTCGTGATTCCACACATATCCTGCACAGCTCAGCTTGTTGACTTTCATTTCGTTCTTGGTCAGGGTCCCTGTTTTGTCAGAGAAGATGTAGCTGACCTGACCAAGCTCCTCGTTGATGGTGGACGTCTGACACTGCATTGGGGTATTTGACACCTCATCGAACAGATCAACATCACTGTTCATCAGGAAAATTTGACTGACTTTAACAATCTCCATGCTGACATACAGAGAAAGTGGTAGCAGGGTATTGAACATGATGATGAAAGACGCTAGGACCTGGCCCCAATTCACGGTGGTTCCAGAGAGATACCATGCCCTATCCTCATATGAATTCCAAGCACTATATCCGAAAGAGCAGCCTAGCGAAAGTACCAAAACAAAGCCCGCAATCAAGATTACGATTCTGTTGACCAAACTCTGGAGCGCCGGAGCCTTGATTCGAGGATTCTTGTTCGCATTCTGTCGTATCCGGCACTCTTCGCCCGTGTAGCAGACGATGCCGACTGCGACCGGCGTATTTCGCAAAATGCTTCCGCGGTACATGACTTCATGGGTTGTCAAAGGAAGTATTTGGTCTGCGATGCTAATTTTACCCTCAAAACGATAGAGATCCATGGACGGATCTTCAACGACTATTTCACCATGGCAGTTTGATACTTGATCAAGGGTTCGACAGTGATTTAAAAGTGACACCGGGGGTTGCTTATTCTTCAAGTTAGTCTCACCGTCCAACGCCATCGTCTCTGTATACGCGGTAGTACCCTCTGCGTACATCAATATCATGTCAGCCGGAACCTGGTCGTCTCTTTTGAGACGAATGATATCTCCCACTTTAACTTGTAACCACTTTTTTGCAGTCCAGAGCTGAGGTAAGGGTGGAGGATTGTCATCCGTTTCCGATGTAGGTTCTTTAGCATCAAATTCTCTGTTAAGCACATACGTTGTGCGGTTGTTCTCTTCCTTATCTAACTTCCAGCGGCGAATGTCGTCCCAACCTTCCTTGCCCATCGATATACCCACAAACACCAGAAGCGGCACTATAGTAGTGAATGTTCCGGTTGTGCTCAGACCAGGTATCAGCTGCAGAATACTGATTGCTAAAAAATAGGCGTTGGCAAGTTTTGAGAACTGGGCGAAAAGCTGGCGGGGGAAGAAGCTGAAGAAGCTGTAACGGGACGAGCGAATGGAGTTATGAATGTAGGGCGACTGAGTGCGCTCGTCAAGCAGATTGGCTTCATTAATGAAAATATGCCTCCCATCTGCGCTGGGAGGGAGTTCAGTTATACCCAAGATTGTCTTGCTGGCTTTGGTATAGAGGTCTTTTCCTAATCGCCAGATGCGTATACCAGACCTCGCGCTGGCAACGGTCTCTTCCTCATGCTTCGCGGGAGGTGCATTGCTTGTGGCATGGATAGGCGCTGTCAGCTCAATGGCCTCTGGTCTTGCTTGTGGCAACATTTTTATGTTCTTCGCAAACAAGGTCCTGCGTAGAGAAAACCCTCGATCTCGATTCTTAACCACACCAGGCACATTTTGGGAGCCTGATGGTTTCGAAGGTCCGGATGACTGGTCGGAAGGGAGTGTCTCAGGAGATACAGCGCAAATAGAATTTCGAGGACTCCGCTCTAGACCTTGCGACAACGATACCGGGCGAGAGCTTTCGCGTCCGCTGTCTGTCTGCACATTATTCTCGGAACTCTGCCCTTTCCTGGCATTGTGAGACATGGATGTGCAACGTCTTTCACCCAAACCTCAGGAACAGTATCTGTGCAACGTGTCCATCTTACCATCATCAACGATGGCCAGCTGAAGTTAGCGAGGGTGTATTCCGAAGTGGTGGTGGATTCACTGCGAGAGTGAGAGTATCATGTTGAGAGAAAGGAATCGGGAATCGTCCATTGCGATGGTAGACCAACAAAACGGGCGATGGTGACAAGCACTGCCGCGTAAATGCCCCCACTACCACGTACACAGCCCAACTCCAAAGCCAATGACATCCGGGCCAAGGAAGGGTCCAAACTGCAGCGATTGGCTACGAGTACGGAGTAGTAGTTAAGCCTAAATTCAGGGATGAATCGTGTCACTAACCAAGCGCACGAACTTTCTGTGCGACGACAACCTCGACAACCACCACTCCTGCCTTGAGGGCTACCGGTCGTAAAATTGTACACCGAATCCACGCAAAATTATATCAAGTCCTCTATGGGGGGCATGATAGTCTGTAAGTCTGTAACAGTCAGACTTCTCTCTGATTCCACGGATGGAATAATTCAACAGTTCCATCAAACACCCAAACCCAAAGAGCCGTAGTACCTTAATACCCACCCAACTCCTCCTCCATATCTAACTGCCCGCTCCGCCTCCATCTCGGTGCCACCTCCACCGTATCCTCCTCAGCCACCACCTCCCGCAGCACTCCCCAATCCTCATCCGTCGTCAGTAGGAGCTTCCACTGGCGGCCCCTCCCACTCTCCACATAGCGGCCTACCACCTTCATCACATCCTCCACATACTCTCCCCACGCCGGCCTAAGACGGTCCAGCCCATGCAGTACGACAATGCACGTCCGCGGCATGAGCTTGAGCACCGCCTTCAGCACCTCAAGCGCCGAGTCCCACAACTCGAGCGAGCCGTCCAGCGCGCGGAACGCGGCTCGTGACAGCTTCTTCCGGGATGAATGTAGCGTGCGCGGCAGCAGCGCGCCGGATCAAGCTGTAGGCGAGGTTGACCAGCGTGCTCTGCGCGTCGGCATCCCAGTAGTGACTGTCGGCGGCGCGGTTGATGTCGTCTTCTTCCAAGCGGGAGGAGCTGGAGAAGGCGAGCACCGGGACCTTAAAGCGCAGGGCCCTGGCAAGAACTGTGGTGGTGATGCCGCTGGTACTGCGGGAGTGTGCCCACCTGTCTCCGGGGCTTGCACCGGAACCACGGACCCAAAGCCTGCGCGGGTCGGGATTTGAGCTCCAGGTTTGGAGGGCTTCGATGACGTTGTGGTCGGTGTGGGTGGAGGGAGGGAGTGAGAGATAGGGTGTGAGGTCGGTGGTGTAGTCGGCGAGGTGGGAGGAGTAGAGCTGGAGACTATTGCGAGTGTAGGTGTGCTTGCAAGGGTTTGGAAGGGTTTCATGTTAGCGACATAGTCGAACGCCTAGGGTAACAGATAATGACAATGAGAAATAGAGGACGTTCAGCCTTTGGCAGCAAGCAGCAACGAACCGTCGGGTGTGCATGATGCCCAAGCCAGCGACGTGCGGTACCGAGTCAACTACGAGGATTCCAAGGGTAATGCGTTGCGGGTACAACGACCGCGGACGCCTTTCTGACTCGGCTCCATGTCGAATGCGCCAGTGCTCGAGACGGTGACGACGGTGACGGGGAGTGGCTTGGGCGAGGAGAGCAACGCCATCGAATCCGGCTCAGAAGACGAGTATGATGCCAATGCTAATATCCTTACCGACACCAACGGTGACAAGGTCCGCCACAGCCGCCCCCAGAGCAAGACGAAGCCGCTCGAGGATCAGCGCATCACGCAGACGGAACTCAAGATTCGCTCGTCTGAGCTGCTTAATGCCCTCCACTCCGTTGTCAAGTACTACCCGGGCCAGACGCTGATGGGCGATGTAGCCACGTTCCAGGAGCCATTCCGCCTGCTCGTGCACTACCGCGAAGAACTTGAGGCCTACAAGCAGCAGCACCCGCCCGAGCACAATGACGAGTACAGACAGACGTGCAACGAGCACATTGATATCCTGCTCGGCTTCCTCAAGCGCCACTTTGGCAAGAGCCTCGAGGAGGAGGAACGCCGCCAACATCAGGATCCTCCTGTCTGCACCTTCGAATGGGCCTGGCTGCTGCTCAAACCTGGCGACACTATCTACGCCGAGACCGACGAACGCATACCCGGCCTACCGAGCCCGTAGTTATCAAGAGCGTCGACGGCGGCGTGAGCCAGGCTGGCCCTCAGAGTTGCGATATTGGTATGTGGAACGTCGACTCGGATGGCTACCAGCTGGGCCGCTCTGTGGAGCGCGAATACATCATCCCGTTTATGGGTGAGCGGGAAGTGACAACTCTCACCGCGTATCCCACCAAGTTTCACCACGAAACGGCGCAGGATATTGCGGCGAACGGAAGGGAAAACACCAGAGGCGCGTCTCATCGCCTGCAGCCGTAAGTTCTAGGATCTAGCCAAAGGGTTTCTAAACCGAGAATATGAGGGCATCACCCTAAACATACCCTACAGGAAGGTGGGCGCTCCCCTACATATCTATATTTGAACTAAGTAATAACAACATTTGCTGTATATATCAACCAGGTCAAATCACGCATCGTCGTCGACTTCGACCCCTATTATGCTATGGACTCTTCCAAGAAGCCCCTATTCACCGGGGAGTACTTAAGCAACGTCGACGGCAACGAGGCGGCTAGTATGGCATCCGAGTGCACCTGTGAGGCCTGCACCGCCCGCCTCGAGCGGAGCAAGATTAAAAAGGGCCTCGTTCTCGGACTACGAACTGCGTGGATCCGAAGCACGAGCCGCCCAACTGGGACCACTTCCTGTTCCTGTGCCGCCCTGAAGTACCTAGGTACATCCTCAGCGAATGGAAATGGGGTGAGTCGTACAGATAGACTACGATCTCGCGCAAAGAGTGAATGCTGACGGCTACGGCCCTACAGAGTGGCTCGACGCAGAATACGTTCAGAAGGTCAGTTTGCAAAAGGATGCTTTCAGTTGCTTTGTCTTGGAACCCGAGATCAAGGGCGTAGTGGAGGCACTCTCACGCACGTACATTTAGTTCAAGCTCCGTAGTAGGATCAACACCGATTTCATCAAGGGCAAGGGCGAGGGCCGTATATTTTTGCTGCATGGTCCCCCTGGTGTGGGTAAGACATGCACAGCCGGTGAGTGTCCTCCTCGCCACCGACTCCCGAATATATTACTCGGGAAAGGGAAGAGAATATGGACTGACAAGTCTGTAGAGTCTGTAGCCGAGCTCCTTGAGCGGCCCCTTCTCGCCCTCACCTGTGGCAACATTGGTACATCAGCCACCGACGTCGAGCGCCTGGGCCAATACTTGACATGGGGCGAATTATGGGGTGACTTGGTGCTGCTTGACGAGGCCGACATCTACTTGGAGAAGCGGGCGTACAACGAGGTGGAGCGCAACAGCGTCGTGTCCGTCTTCCTACGGGCTCTCGAGTACTACAGGGGCCTTCTGTTTCTGACCACAAATCGCGTGAATGCCTTCGATGACGCCTTCAAGTCGCGTATCCATGTGAGCCTGCACTACTCTCAGCTCACTGACGAAGACCGCGGCGCCATTCTGGCAACAACTTCTTGAAACTGGGCGTCAAGGACGACATAGAGGTGACGAAGAAGGGGAGGAAGTACATTCGCGAGAACGAGACACTGCGGCAGCTGCAGTGGAATAGACGCGAGATTCGTAATGGTAGGTCCAACTCCTTTCTTCCCTGGTTCCTTTCCCAATATCTTCAGCTTCAACACTCACAGCCTAGGCTAATCGAAAATCAACCCCCAGCTTTCCAAACCTTTGGCGGCGAGGGCGCCAACGAGGGCAAGATCTGCGTGACAAGCAAGCATATGAAACGCGTCGTTAACATGGCCAAGGCCTTTTCCGACTACTGCCTGGCGCTGAACCGCGGCCGTAGCGACTTCTTAGCCCAGCCACCGTTGGCTATGCGGAGCAAGAAGGCGGAGCTCGCATCCAAGACAAAAACGAAGAGCCGCAAGCAGGAGAGCGAGAGTACCAGCGGCTCCTCCAGTGACAGCGAGTCTAAACGTAAGACTTTCGTCAAGTCGCTTAAGGATGAGAGTGAGAGCGAGGAGGAGACGAGTGAGGAGGAGACGAGTGAGGAGGAAACGAGCGAGGAAGAGGTGGCGAGGAAGAAGAAGGATAGCAAGTCGAAGAAGTCAAAGGCAGAGGAGAGCTCTATGGAGGAGAAACAGAGGAGGAAAGCCAAATATAAATGGCGGGTTCGAAAGGGGAAGCCAGCGGAGGAAAGTGACGAATCTGATGAGTGATCGTTGTACAATGTCAGACCTCTGTTGGAGTTATATCTAACATTGATCCAATATTTAAAAAATCACTTTATAAAACTACAGCTAAGTATCACATTATCACAGAAATGAGTGGAGTGACTGTTATTACAGAGGACAGAGGAAAGAAGCATGGCAGAGCAAGAGAACAGACAGCAAGAAGGCGACAGGATAAAGAAAAGAAAAAAGAAAAAAATTCTAATTTATATATTTTAAAATAAACGTTGTTATTCCTTCCTTTTCCTTCCTTTCCTTCCTTTCCTTCCTTTCCTTCCTTTCCTTCCTTTCCTTCCTTTCCTTCCTTTCCTTCCTTTCCTTCCTTTCCTTCCTTTCCTTCCTTTCCTTCCTTTCCTTCCTTTCCTTCCTTTCCTTCCTTTCCTTCCTTTCCTTCCTTTCCTTCCTTTCCTTCCTTTCCTTCCTTTCCTTCCTTTCCTTCCTTTCCTTCCTTTCCTTCCTTTCCTTCCTTTCCTTCCTTTCCTTCCTTTCCTTCCTTTCCTTCCTTTCCTTCCTTTCCTTCCTTTCCTTCCTTTCCTTCCTTTCCTTCCTTTCCTTCCTTTCCTTCCTTTCCTTCCTTTCCTTCCTTTCCTTCCTTTCCTTCCTTTCCTTCCTTTCCTTCCTTTCCTTCCTTTCCTTCCTTTCCTTCCTTTCCTTCCTTTCCTTCCTTTCCTTCCTTTCCTTCCTTCCTAACCACGTATTCTATATACGCATTTCATACGTTTATATGCGTATTCTTTGAGATACTGATCCAAGTTCACAAAAGAGTTACGCTCAAGTAACCAAAGTTACTTGAATGCAGTTGAAATAGTATAATAATCCCTATCCAGGTGAACTCTAGATTCATCAAGACTCCTAAGCATCCCAGGGGCACTCTGTTCTACCTATGACATCCTTTACGTTGTTTCTATGCATTTTGTGTGCGCATTCTGATTTTGATGAGGTACGCCTTAGCAAGATACTGTAGCCTTGGCGAGCTAAAACGGCAATCATACCCAAGAAGGAAGGAAGAGGTGCACTTTGATAAATGATAAATGATTAACTACCCAAAAAATTAAAGGAAAATTACCGTTTCCTGTCCTCAGACGTGCTGACTTCGTCAGCAACTAAAATGAGAGAGAATTTCGGAGATTGATGACGACATCGAGCTGCAAGGGCGATGACGAGCCTCGGAGGCATCAGCAGTAGATTATATGATAATATAATAACTCAACACCAAGAATATCTATCTCATCTTCCGAAGAGCTAATCTGTTCAAGTTCGGATGTTCGCCTCTCTCCACTCCACCCATCCGGTGATATCACGAGTACCATGATATGCTATTGATGGTACTATGCTACCAACGGAACAGGCGGTAAGGGCGGTTGCAACGGCAAGGAACAGACGTCCGTTTTGTTGGTCTGATGCGAATGCTGGAAGCATTTGTGCCATTTAGCTCTCCATGCAGTAACCTGCCGCACCCTTAATATCTCACGTCGACCTGCTCTTGTTCCATTTCCCCTCTTCATCTCCTAATCACTCGACCCTTCTCCGCCTACTTCGATTCGCGCCTGAACATCATATTTATCTCCTGTTGTCTCGATCACATTCTACATCCCATACCGGTACCACGCACGACTCTGACTCCTTTGTAGAACTGTCCCTCTGTTAGCTCGTCCCTCTTGCGTGCACCAGACAGGTCCAGCATTCTTACTCTCGATCTTGACCTGCACGATCTGGAAATTCTGCCAGATTGTAACGAGGCCAATGGTTGTGGCGATGATACCGAAGACGATCGTCCAGATGACTTCACCTGTCATTGTGATAGTTTATGAGTATCCTCTGCTGCTCCTGTAGCAAGACTGATTCGGGTGTTGGATGATGTTGGTGGCAGTGAAAGGTGAGGGTCTCGGTGTAGATGCGCTGCAAAGCTGACGATGTTGTTGCAAGGCGAGCCTCTGGCTAATACAGAGGTTTCTAAGGAGAGCATTATTGGTCTTATACAAAGCATTCTGGAGTGCCCCGGCGCAAGAATACTCGTTGACCAAGATATTGACCATGGGAAAAATCACGAAAACAATGCCTGGCGCAACAGGAGATTGGGGGCACCCCCCTGAACTCTCCATGAAATTCACAGTACGAAGCCACATGGAGTCCGTCGCACCGAGGCAAGTCAACCAACTGTCCTGGTCGATTAGGGGTCTCAAACATTGCGCCGGGGCTTGCTTTCTCATCATGTCAGTGGCTACTATAGGTGGCTACTACCACTAGCCTACCACTGACGCGCTGCGCCGGGGCATGATCCCAAGCCCCCTTAGCCTAGGCTAATAGTGCTCCAACAACATGCCCGAAGCCTCAGGGGCATTGCGCTGGAAGTTTGCTTTCCGCTAAGGTATAATCAGACCTTTGTCTGGACTGCGCCGGGTCACATGGTGAGCTGGAGGTCAGTGAAAAATCAGTACTGTGACGCCACAACTGCATTCTGCGCCAGGGCATATCGTGTTCTTCACCAACCTGCAGCAACAGGAACGCGAAGTTCTTGCAGCGCGGTGCTCCCCGGCACATGGATTCAGACCCCTATCGCTTTCAGCGGGCACTGAAAGCGAGCACCTCTTTCATCAAAAACGATGCCTTTACACAAGTGTCAAGTATGTGGCAAGATCTTGTCAAGATCTACGAAGCTCTCCGAGCATATCAGATCTCATACTGGCCAGAAACCGTTTCGTTGTGATATCTGCAAAGCCCATTTTTCGAGGTCTTACGACTTGACGAAGCACAAAGAGCGGCACAGTGGCTCGTACAAATACAAGTGCGAGGGCGAAGAGAATGGAGTGACGTGGGGATGTGGGAAAGGCTTCCACAAGAAAGGAGATCTCAATCGCCATCTAAAGCGTGGCAACGCCGAGCAATGTCGGCGTGCGAGGCAAGCAGTCACACCTACAAGAAGCGAGGCTGGCGAAAGACCAACCCAGCTCAACGGCGCCAACCCATCTCAATCGCAGCCAGTCACTGCATTGGAGCCCAGAACATGTAAAAATTCACAGCAAGTCATCATCCAAGACCGTCTGCGAGCTGCTCAGCTTGCCCACCTTAGAACAAAGTCAACGCCCCCAGGTAACCTTGAGAAGTCACCCTTCAGGAGTTATTATTTATCCTACATACTTCCACCGCCACAGCGAGAAGAACAACATCCACTTTCTAGTTCGCAAATCTCCAATCGGCTGCTTTCTCAACAGCCGACTCGTAAACAACAGGGTTGCGATGCCATGGATATTGATGGAGGTTCTGTTCGGCAGAGTCAAGAGGCCGCCGATGTTCTGGCCAATATGAAAGATGACCGATCTATGAGGCTCCCAATGATTTCCGCAGCAACCGACACTGATCCTTCTACCATAACTCCGAACACCAGCGACAACGCATTCATTCATGAACGAGGTAATTCAGCCGACCAAAGGGAGCAGGACCGGCAGCAATCTGGAGTGATACCACGGATGCAGGATCAGATGAATACCTCCCAAGCATCGGCGACTCCTGCCGAACAGTTCCCGAGCAATGATGGAACAGGCAGCAGTCAAAAACTATCCTTGGTCCAAAACTCTTACCGCGGTATGACTTGGGAAGGCTTATCAAGAGGAAGCTGGATTCAAGCTGACTTGATCGTATCCGGCACCCCGCCATATTCTTTCCAGTCGCCATCGTATCACTTTCCGTCCGACCTGCCGAAAGTGGAGGCAAATTTCATCTATTGTGGACGAACGCTGCCTACGGTCCACGAACTCATGGGCCATTTTGGGGTACAACACTCCCAGAAGCCTCCAGCTGCCAACAAAGACTAAGGTGCAATTGGTGTCGTACCGAAGCCTGCGCAGCACCAACAAGCTCTCCTCCCTACGGCAGAAACAAGCGCGATACCAGAATCGCGCTCCAAAAGTGCACCACCTCACAGCGAGGAGGCGGGAAGCTCTATTGCACTCAGCGGCTTTCGTGATGAGAGGCACAATATCGGGGGAATCACTATACGGCAGCGAACACCAAGGATTCTGCTTGTTGAAGACGATCCAACCTGCAGAAAATTTGAAGGAAAGTTCTTGTTTACATTGAAATGCGAAATCGATAATGCGGTAGATTGCTTGGAGGCCGTCAACAAAGTCAGCGAAGTCCAGGCGAGTCTCAGTCTGCGATATGACCTGATCATGATAGATATAATCATGCCGAACCTGGATGGTGTAACTTCTTCTCTCTCAATACGACAATTTGACCGGACGCCAATCATTGCAATAACGGCCGACTTTCGAGCAGATGATATCCAGATGTACTTCCGCTATGGTATGGATGGTGTGCTGCAGAAGCCGTACACTCGCAAGAGTCTACTTGATATGCTTGAGGAGCACTTCTCTCATCTAAAGAAGACAAAGAGCGTGATTGAAGACAGTATGCATGGTCCAACGAATACCGCAAGCAACCTGGGCACACCAGACGCTGGATCGAACCAGTTTTCATATCCAGAGTCACAGCTGAATAATAACATCACTCCTATGGGACTCCTACTCAACGAGCACTGGCTGACAGAGCTTCCCATAAGCCAGCTGCAATCAACGAACCCGTGAGCAACGTACAACGAATTTACCAGGAGCTGAGACCCATACACACTGAAGCAGACCCTGTCCCGCCTGATGCAATGCCATCCGGCCTCCCACCCATGGAAAACAGAGCTCCCCACGCTTTAAAACACTACCGAGTCTATAAAAAACATGACGGGGTATGGTATTGGAAGCTGCGGATCATCCCAATACGATCTGAGGGACTTCCAACACCTAGAACACGAATCGATTCCGTTCAAGAGCTGAAGCGATGGCTCTTCATCACGGCACAAGTGACACGCATTTAATGACAGTTGGTCACGATGTAATTAAAGCACCGCTTACGTCTCACGCTCTCAACAATGGTCATCGAATAATTGTTCTTGCCGACAATGCATTTTTGAGCAGCAGTCATCGTACATAGCGCACTGCCATTGAGCAACTCGAGAGCACAAATATCTGTATTGGCATTAAAATCTATGCAAAGTAGATAAATGGAGAGATGTGTTGGATGACATATCGCAAGAGAGAGGAATTGGCGCCCAGCATTGTCATCAAGACTAGGAGCTGGGCAGCACCTCCTTTCGAGCAGATGCCAAGCCAATAACAACAACGCTGATAGCCTTATGCAAGGGAAACATTAGGAACATCCCTACTCGTAAGTAACGGAGCGTGTAGAACGATGTTGAGCGGCGATAATGCTCGCCGGCTTATAGCAAGATCCGACCCTCCGCGGTTGAGAAATTTCGCCAAGTCTTTGAATATCTCATTAAACGTACGGGAACGCTGTGCTCAACATCGAAAGGCGACCATTCAGTGATATAAGTTGCAAATATACATCGGCTTCGCCAAGCCTGCGCGCCAAGACAAGCAAAGAATGTCAACGTGACTCAGCGGACAGTACACACCACACGTGATCGTTAAGCCAAGCCCTTATGCCAAGCTCCCACTGTCACCACACTTCATTTACCACAATCGTTCCACCTGCCATTCGCATTCACCCTCTAAAGAGATTCCACCAACGATCATTATATAGACTATCTATTCACAATCTCACAGAGGACCCTCTGGCAGATTTATCTACTTCTACAACACATCTTTCCTCTGATCTTGCTCTATTTCATCTTCTAGGTGCCACACGGACCTAAAAGTTGCCTTATCCACCAAACCGCGGTAAAATGACGGTATTTTCTAATTGGTCCAACCTGGCACTAGCGGCCTTGGCGACCGGAACCTTAAGCAAATACAAACCAATCAGATGCCAGGATGGAAACCTTATTTTATCAAGATGGTATTGTA
>NW_006916325.1:183159-227488 GCF_000464535.1 Endocarpon pusillum Z07020 | reverse complement strand
TCTTCCGATCTAATTTGTGCAACAACAGGGAACTCCCCTGCCTCGCGTTCTGCAAGAATCTCTTGTACAGCCTTTTCTACGCGCTCATCTATATCCTCATTCGAATCGGCCATACTGTGGTGGAGCTATACGCAGAAGAATACACCCTATTTGGAAGAAAATCAAGATGGGCGTTACGCTGATATGGGCGTTATGGTGAGAGCCACGCGCTGCGCGCGGGCTTGTAGGGGGGGTACCCCCCTGCAAGTGGGGCCCTCTAAGGGCTCCACCCATTGGGCCACGGCTACCACGGAAATTTAGGTTTAAGGTTACGGGCACCAAGGCCGCTAGTGCCAGATTGGACCAATTAGAAAATACCGTCATTTTACCGCGGTTTGGTGGATAGATCGAACCTTTTTGCTTCAGCCGGCCCCAAAAACCATGAGAGCATGTCGAGTGTTTAAGATCTTCGATTTTTGTCTCTAAACGAGCCTATGCCTTGTCCTCGCCCGCATTTTGAGAAGGTTCTTCAAGGTATTATGCACTTCAAGGACCATGCGGCCACTGTTCACAACTGCTTTCTCTTCGCTAGATCGGGTTCAGATTGAGCTAATCAGGATCAATTGATTGAGCAAAGTCATAGCGCCCTAACGGTGGCACAAATTTTGCTGAGTAAGGGCGCAAAACCTACACCGTCGTCTCACCTGCAAAGGCTCCATGAAGCTCCAATCGCTTGTTTTAGTGTCCTGAAGCAACACTTGGGAATATTAACACAAAACATAAGGACAAACGCGACTTGCAAAACCATCGTCAACAACTGCAACAGGGGTACCATGCATACCTTGGACCGGCTTGAAACTGTTTATTCTGTGTCTAAGTGGCATCACGATGACTCCTGGCCTCCTGAAGCGCCTCTTCTATCTGTTAGCTCTGGACGATGTATATTTTCCGCTCTAGACTCTCCAAATTCTTGTTGATAGATCTTGTCACATCGAATATGTTCCAGGAACCAATTGCCAGCAAGGACGTAACCTGATTTCCGTCTTCGCTACTCCCATTCTTTGCTGACTATGCTGCACTGGGAGGAGCGTCATTTGCCTTGCCCATTGTTATAAGCTTTTGCCATACTGATGAGGTCGGAGGCAACTTGATTGTAGCAGCCGGTCCGGAGGAACTATCAACATAGGTGGTGTGGAGAAGAATCATCATCAAATGGAACGATATTTATAGTGCGCTCAGCATTTCGATCGCCTTTTGAGGCCAGCAGGCTCCCGAGTTCAAAATTGCAATTGCCTTTTCCACTTGTCCAACGCACCGTCCTTGCTTTTCAACATCACGCAAAGGCTAGCCGAACAAGATAACGGCCACTGGGCTACGCAGAGCCAGGCCGGGGTAAGCAGCCGGTAAGAAACTAGTCCCGATATGGGAATTGTCATTTTGACGATTGGTTGAGATCGTGCATCGCCCATGCAGCCAAGAATATTTTCATTGGCTTATACTATGCTGTTCTGTCATCGTCTTTTGCTCCAATTGATCTTTACCTTATTCTTAAACCGAAAGGCTTAGAGTGCAAGTCGACAGACTTTCTGGACATCATGACTGAATGTCGTGAGTACGATCCCGAACAATCTTCCCGGAAGAAAAGGATCGCTCCTCAAGTCTGGGATGAAATGCGTCCTCTCATATTGGAGCTTTATCTTACCGAGCAACGCACGGGTTTGAGGCGAGGTCAGAATACATTTCTGTCACAGAAGGACGTTTTACTGACATTTTTGAGTACCCGGCAATACACGTTCGCTTTAAAGAAATGGAAAGTTACCAAGAACACCCCCGGCCGTGTCAAGCGCAGCGCCGCCAGAAAGCTCCACGAGAATCCCAAGCGGCATGGCTTTCAATACAAGCAAAGGGCGCTCTCGCCATTGGACATCAGTCGGTGCCCTATTCGTTATCCTGGTTTCGATCCAGCGTCTAGCCCAACAGCATGTAAGTATACCTCCTGCAGCTGCTAGGTTGCACTCTAACAGAGCCAGCGACTCCGTCTCAGATGACCTGGGAGACTGCTACCAATGCCAGCATGACTCCTCGAGCTGCATCGCCTCGGGCGTCGGCGGCTGATAACAAGCAATCGGATTCCATAGACTTGAAAAA
This sequence comes from Endocarpon pusillum Z07020, assembly GCF_000464535.1. Classification (NCBI taxonomy): domain Eukaryota; kingdom Fungi; phylum Ascomycota; class Eurotiomycetes; order Verrucariales; family Verrucariaceae; genus Endocarpon; species Endocarpon pusillum. The sequence continues at coordinate 225,361 of NW_006916325.1, read as the reverse complement.
GATGACAGATGCGATGCTGGATTTGTCGCATGAGCAAGCGCAGGGAAGTGTGCAAGACCTGGCTCGAACACCTGAAGCCAGGACTCTAATTTCGGGAATTGAAGAACAGGTCGTCACTAGCTCACACCGCCAGGGCTGGAACACCGACAGTCAATTCGCAAGACTGAAATGGCGGCTAGAGCTCCTCCTTGACAACTTGGAGGCTGGGAAGACCGTTGAGTATTCTGATATTGAGTCGTGTGAACTCTGGCTGTCAGTCTTTGAACCCTCGAGGAAGTCGGAGGAAAACCTGATTTCGCTTTTCAAGGACATATTGACCAGGATCAAAGCTATGGAACGTATGAAACGTCAGTCCTTATCAAGCGACACAGGTTCCTGTCTTAAAAGGCGCAAAATGTCACTGTGTCTCTAAGAACGGTTCACTTTGGTATTGCTGCGCTTGTGGCGACGGTGGATTGACCATCGTACTGGATGTCGGGTGCGTAATGTGTGGGCATCATCGTTGTGGAAATTGCGCGATTCGTTAACTTTATTCATGACAGTTAAAGGTCTAAAAACTGGCACACCTGGCAGCATTGCTGAGTACCTCAACTTGAGACCTTACCAAAATCAAGTTTTTTGAGAGTTAAGATGGGAATAATACATCAGTAAAATCTTAGAAGCCCGCAGTGTCGCTGATGTAGTGACAGTGTGGATATTAGAGAAGCACATTGTTGATAGAAATATATAGAGAGAGGAAGAGAGAGAGGGAGGGAAAGAGGAAAGGGGATGCCGGGGAAGGTTACGAGCCGACAGCGGCACCTATATCGGTGTTTTAGTTGGTGCTCTTGGCGCCTCGAACGGGTAACTATCGGCATTATGTAATTACATATAAAGCGAGCCTGGTGTACTAGCCGGCTATGATTTGGCGCTTCACCCGGGTCGATTGAATCTGCCTTAGATGCAACGACTTCTTCCCAAATGGCTCCGACTTCTTGACTCGGTTGTTCTTTAGAGGATCTGCTCTTTCCGAGGGTCTGTGCTCTTTTCGAGGGTCTCTGCTCCTGTGCTAATTACTCGATTTTCTACTGGTTTGCAAGTGCCACATGACCGATCGATATTCCGGGAAGCTGTGAAGCGAGACCATGTCGTGGTTGAAATTGAGCCCCCTTATATTCGTGAAATTGAAGGCTGATCGAGCAGTCTGAGGCGGTGGCGCGGTAGACAGGCAGGGGAGACCATCTGAGAAGGAAGAGAGAGAGGAGGAAGAGGGGGAAATAGTAAACCAAAGAACCATGGAGGACATCAAGGAGCAGGCGGGGTTTTATACCCGGACCAAGCGGCCAAGGGGGGGGGTTTGCCCGATTGGGCGAGTCTAACCCCGAAGGGGCAGCGCACTGGCACCTAGACTAACTGCACAGCTCTAGGTTCCGGGACATAGGACGCTGTTTTCGGCTGTCTTTGCCGCCGCTTTTGACACCCTGTGCACCCTGTGGTCATGTGACTTGTGCGTCTCTCTCTGTCCATCTCCATTCCCTTGACAAGAATTTCGTTCTGTCCTTGAAGTTCATTCAAGCGTTCAGGGACACGATCAAAAAGGGCACCAATCGCTGTATCTTTGTGCGTAATATTGTTACATCGTGACGTGTCGGTTCAACAACATCATTCTAACGGATGCAAAACAGGTACAGAGTATCTGCGGTGGGAATACGGAGTACAAAAATGCCTAGCCAAATCCTTTGCACAAGAGGTCTCTTTACATAAGGGGTTCACCTATGTTAGGGCATCCGAAAAACTTTTGGGGTTTTTAATAATTTGATATGGCCTTAAGCCCTTAACAGTCGGCCTCAATTGCTCAGGGTAGGGGCTAATGCAGGCCCTGCTGCCGTCAAAAGTGTTGAAGTTCATTTCAATAGGATGACCACCCACCTGGCCAAGATTGCTTGAGGGCCATTCGCTCCGAGACTTGATGTGATTCACAAGTTATGGGAATAGGCATGGCTGTTTCTATGTGCAGTAAGTCAAATGTCACCTGGGACACTGGAAATCACTTTTGTTTTTTTATATCATGCTCCTAGCTCCCTACCTAACGATTTACTTGTCCACTCTTCCCATGGTATGGCATCCGTATAATGTCGTTCCCATTTCGGCCTATACCTTCGAAAGCGCAAACAATTCATAAACTCCCTTCTGAAACTGAACCGACAGCTCTTTAATAGCTTTTGCCTCATGCGCAATCAGCTGTGTTGCCACCAACCCACACAGCCCCTCCTTCGGATCTATGAACTGTACTCACGTCAGTTCAAAGGCATATTCCCGTATATCGTGGTCCATCCACGAACTCACCCATCTGAGATTAGGCAGACCTGACCAAAGCATTGTACCCTTGCTGAACCACCCGTCATACCCATCCAATGACACCAAACCGCCCAGGCTCCAACTCTTGGCACCATCGAGCGGAATATTGGCCCCCAGCTCGATATCAAACCATTTACTACTCTCCAGCAATCTCTGCAGAGCCTCCTTACTCTCCGGCGTGAGCTGAGGCCGGAACAACTCCTCCCACGACTTGGACTTCTTCAATAACCTCTCATCCCGTCGCAGAACCGCTTGCATGAATTTGAAAAAATCCCGCGCCGACCCAAACGACCCACTGCCACCTAGGCAGTCCGTCGGGCCGTTGTTGAGGTCGAAGTCCTCACCCAGCGACACGCATTTCCCGTCTTGGTTCCACGTGCTCATCTCGGCAATCCGCCCGGCCATGTCGGGTTTCGTGCGCGGCCAGAACGTCACGTCGGTTAGGCCCAGAGAACTCCACAGGCGTGAAGACATGTAGTCTTCAAGGGAAAGGCCTGTTGTCCGTTCGATGAGCTTGCCGGCCCAGTCGGCGCCGAGGCCGTACATCCAAGCGGTGCCGGGCTCGAAGAGTAAAGGGTGGTTGGCGCGGGTTTCGACCGTGGGGCCGGAACTGGGGATTTCATTGCGGGAGGTGCGCCATGCGACGAGAAGCGGGGAGAATAGCTCGTAAGCGAGGCCGGAGGAGTGGGTTAGAAGGTGGCTGTGATGATACACAGGATATAGATTAGCAACTGAGAGTGCGGGTGCATTGTGGGGTCGGGTACCGGACGGTCATCGGGTTCTCTCTTGGTCTGAGGGTAAATTGGTTGGTTGTGGGATCGATGGGGTTGGAGATGATGGGGATGGCGGCTAATTCAGGGAGCAAACGGGTGACGTCTTCGTCGAGGGTGAAGAGGCCGTCCTCAACGCATTGGAGGACCGCAATAGCAGTGAACAGCTTAGTGCAGGAGGCTATTGCCATAATGGTTTCCGGCTCGAGGGGCTTGCTGGCATTTTCGACACCAAGGGACTGCACGCCCATGGCGTTGGTGTAGGTGAAACTTTCTGTATCCATACGTACAAGGCGGGCTTATTCGGACTGCTGTGACCTGGGAAACGGATCCGTGCTAGACAAACATACCAGTTACATCAGCCGCGAGAAGGACGACACCGGGGAGTATGCCGGCGTCTATTGCAGATTCGTAGGCGGCTTCGAAGGGTGCCATGATGGGCATGGGAGGGAGATGAACGGATGTCGGCGGCGACTGTACTGCGTTAAGAGTCAGGATAGGTGTCGCGGGGCTGCTCGATGGCATTCAGGTCGGGTCAATATAACTAGACTCCATGCGTCGCTGGTCTATAAGCGGGTCGAGGTAACGAGCCTCCGGGCGTAGCTGATTTATAAGCATAACTATCGGTATCTGTAAGTCGGTGGCAGCGTGTATTCTCGGCACACTTGTCTGTTCTAACTTAGACAGCAGTGTTGCTTGCTTTCGTTTCTCATTGGTCCGCGGCCATTACTGTTAGAAGTCGTAGCAAACAGCGTACGGAAGTGCCAATTCACTTGATTGAGTTACTCCTATCAAGAGGAGCATTTGCTCATACTAATAGCTATAGAAGCGCATTACTGTAACAGCTCAGAAACAGCATTTGGCGTTCAATTCGTATAGCAATGCTCACTGCCATAAATAACAGGGCGTAACAGTTACAAGAGCGTTTCGTGCGTTTTGCATGCGGGGACCCTTGTACCATCATGCTAATACGTAACAGATACGTATCATATACGCAGGGATTCTGACAATTACTGTTGATATTTATCCGATTTCTCCTTCTTCTGTTTCATTTCTACATAGCTATTATGTACGGAGTGATGCACGAAAGATTGTTAAACTACGCTAAAACGAACCCTATCGAGAGAAGCTAGCTTACATTAGTCCCGAGGGTCAATACGTTACAGTTGTTAAGAAGAAGAAGAAGAGGTCAATCAATACAGGATGCTGTTACGGTGATGTTAGTACCTCAAACAAAGGAGGCGTTAGCCAAGAAGCGATAAGATGTTATGGACAGGGTGTTAGTTGGGGCGCCACTGTATGAACAACTAGCCAACAAGTCTAGTAGAACGGAGTATGTATTGTATTGCCGTCCACGCTCAAGCCAATAGTTGCATCTACCGGGCGAGGAGGCGTCAAACGAGAGCACGAAGGTGAGAAGGGAAGGATCGGTTGGTGGCGGGAAACCAGTCAGCGCCTGGCGCTGCCGGGCTCAGAGGCGGCGGCGCAGCAAGCTAGAAGATGAGGCCAGCTGGGAGGGAGGCGAAAGAAGGAGTAGAAGGCAGAGAAGAAGGGACGATGGAGAAGACGAGGAGCAGCGAGCTCTGTATTACTACCCGTATACCCGCGCCAAGCGGCGAGGAGGCGCCAGCCCCGACCGGAAGGGGCCGGAAGGCCGAAGGGCTAAACCGGAAGAGGCAGCGCACCGGAAACTAAGTTAGACTACACATAAAATGACCATAGCCAGAGTTATACTTCCTTACCGCAAGATGCTCTTCTCAATCATGCTTCGCCGCCCACTCTTTGTAAAATTCCAGACATTCCTTGTTGGCCACACTTGCACTGTTCTTGATGTTCATGCCAGAAAGAATCTGCTTCACTGCTCCTTCAACCTTCTTTCCGTTTACCGTAACTGGGATAGCTGGCGTCTCCTCAATGAAGCCAGGTACATGTCGTCCACTCAAGTCCTTTCTAATATAATCTTTCACCTTTTGAACCAGTTGATCATTGAATGGCTTTCCTTCTGCCATCTGTAGAAATAGGACCACGGTTTCATCTTTGTCTTTCTCTCGTCTTCTGCCAATACACAGCGAGTCCTCGACCTCTTCGCTGAAGTACTTCAAGATAATGTTGTAAATTTCGGATGACCCGAACCGGACGCCACCAGGCTTGAGCACTCCATCACTGCGGCCCAGCATCCACATTCCGCCCGTAGTGGGGTTGAAGCGGACGAAATCACCGTGACACCAGACCCGCTCCCCTTTCCGGCCACCATCCTTCTCAAATGCGTCAAAGTAGCTGCTTCTGTATTTCTTCTCTCCTTCTGGACCAGGAGGCCAGAACATACAGGGCTGGCATGGAAACGGTACGTCACAGATCAACTCACCTGGTTCACCAGTCTCTGTGATGTCGCGGCCTGTGGTAGAGTCGTAGCAGCGGACGGACATGCCGAGGCCGATACATTGAATCTCGCCCGCGTGCACGGGCAAAAGAGGATTTGGCGCGCCAAAGAGGGAGAGGATATCGGTGCCGCCTGTAATTGAGCCCAGAAGGACGTCTGGCCCAAAGGCTCGGTATGTATATTCGAAGGTAGATGGGGCCAAGGGAGATCCTGTGGAGAAGATGGAGCGGAGAGATGGAAGATGCGCAGGTGGAATGGATTGCTTTGGTAAGAGATTCGACTGTTCAAGGACGGAAAGATATTTTGCGGAAGTTCCAAAATGATTGATCTTTAGCTCATCGATCAATAGTGGCAAACTCATCTGGCCATGTGGCTGGAAAGGGGAACCGTCATACAATATCACAGTTGATCCGAGGCTCAGGGCCGAATACAGCCAATGAGCCATCATCCAGGTAATCGTTGTGTAATAGAATGACCTGTCTCCCACGCCTATGTTGCAGTGTAGGGCATGCTCCTTCTTATGCTGAAGCAGGACACCAAGGGACGAATGGACGATTGGTTTTGGAGACCCCGTCGTACCCGATGAGTACAATATGTAAATAGGGTGGTCTGGTGGTAGGGGTACGAATTCCATGGGCGCGTTTGACAAAGGGCTTGAAAGAAAAGTACCATATGGTATGGTGACAGGGGATGGACCCTTCACAGTGGAGCCGAGATCGAAGGGACAAGAGGGGACGGTGTTGAAGATGATGACAGCTCTGAGACTAGGTAAAGATGGGACAATCTGAGAAATCTTCCCTTGGGTCTCATGCGTCTTCGCGTTATACTGTACAGCGTTGTCGGCGAAGAGGAGGATGGGCTCGATCTGAACCAACCTATCAAGAACCGCACTGACACCCGAGTCCGAGGAGATTCCTGTCCAGATGGCACCTATCGACGTCGCAGCAAGCATGACTATCAGCGCATTCGCGTGATTTGCAAGATAACATGCCACACGGTCTCCTTTGCAGAGCCCATGGGCACGCATCGCATTGGCACACTGACGTACTCGTTCTCGAAGTGAGGCCCATGAAACATACTCTCTAGTCGTCTCGGTGGCACCAATTACCGCCATAGACTCCGGATCAGGGTTCGTAGAAGGATACAACAAGTTTTCCGCAAAGTTCATCGTACAGCCAGGGAAGAACTGAGGTCGAGGAAACATCGGCGCTGAAGGTTCGAAAATGGACGAGTATGGCTCATTCAGTTTAACACCAGTCCAGTGCAACACCTCCTCCCAGAACGACGCTGGGTTTGACACACTCCATTGGTGGAAATCCTTGTATCTACAAAAGGAGAGGCCATATTTCTTCTCGATGTGTTGTTGGAACGCATATATCTGGGTCTGCTCGGGATGTGAGTGCCGCCACAACTCCCTGCTCTCAAGGAAGCACGGGGTCTCCATACCCAGATCTGATAGTTGCGAATCCAGGGTCATGAATTGTCGCACAGCTTCGTTACCAGAATGCTATCCTCGATGTCCTATTTAAAGAGCTGCTGACTCATCTTGCGGACTCCGATGTAGCCGCATGAATCCACAAGTCGCCCGACATGCTGCGACAATACGGAGTAATACTAATGACGATGTGGAGATGGGCAACTTCAGCTTTTTTGGATCCCAGAGTCCCTAGGCCTATGAATTCTCTTGGGATATTGTCTGGCCGACTTGCGGCTGATCTTTGCTCCGATGCCGAACATGCAGTTGTGCTCTTAACTACCTCTCAACTCTAGCTTCCGGGACAAAGGACGCTGTTTTAGGCAGTTTTAGGCAGCTTTTAACGCTGTTTTAGGCGTCTGTTGCACCATGGGTTATGTGACGTGCTACTGCCTTTCTTGTCACCTAGTCTAATTTCACTAACTTTATGGAGTCGTGCGTCCAAAGTAAACGCTTACAGCTAGTTAGTTTGAGGCTAATACTTCATGGACCCCCGTAGCAAGCGACCGAGCCCTGTCCCCAAAATTGAAACTGTCAGCCCGCTCTGCAGCTTATGGACTCCCCAACATATGGGATTCAATCCCATTCCAGGCCTCAAGTCCTGCGTGTACTATTACAATCCAGCTCTGTTTCACTGTATATATTAATACATCTATGGGAGTGAAGCCATTTTTGTCATCAGGTTCTCCATATCTATCAAGGTTCACTCTCATATAACGTGACCTGATACCAACTCCATCATAACACATGCACACTGTGGCGCAAACCGCACAATAGCTGGGGAGAATGTACAATCTTGATCAACAATATTTTGCAGACTGAATGCTTATCCCGATAACCCGATTCATCTTGTCAGATACATTTCTAACATCCTCTGGGCCAAAGCCTCTCCACTCATATACGCCCCCACAGCCGTCCCCAATTCCTCGAAAGGCGCAGTGTGCTCCCCAGCAAACCACAATCTCCTCTCAGGGCACCCTTTCCTAATAGCCTTCACGTCCTCATCCGCTTCCTTCATCCCCACCTGGAAATTACAATAGCTGCCATATCCACTCATCTCATCCTTCTGCCACTCAGTGCTCAATATCGCCTTGGGTTTACAGTTTTCATCATAGGACGAGAAGTTGGGCAGCAGGGAATAGTAGGGACGGAAAAAGGCATCAAGCAGAGAATAGTGCTCTTCCGAACATTTCCCATGTACCAAGTTGATGATGTAGTTTGAGCACTCACCGTATAGGTAGAAGAGGATTGTTGGGCGTCGATTTTCGGGCGAGAATGATGCCAGGTTCCAGATTTCTTGCGGCCAGCAGCGGGGGTTCGTTTCTGGTGCGTATTCGGGTGAGAGCCAGTTGGTGTATCCCGCGAAATCATCGGCTTGATCGTCAGTCCAAAATGCAAGAGGAAAAGTGATGTACACCTGAAGATGTTAGTTTGTGAGGAGAATGAGTGGAAGTTTTCCCGACTTTTTCGAGGTGGCCGACGGAGATGGCGTCGATTGCAGAGCATATCCTCGGTGGCAAAGGCGGTGCGAAGGCTACATCTTTGTGCTGCTTCAGCCACCCAAGTGGTGTTGTCATCAAGACCTCATCGAATAAGAGGTGCTCTCCCTTCTCTGTTGTTACGGATATTTTACCGGCATCTCGATCTCTTGGTGTTTGGACTTTGACCACCCTCTCTTCAAGTCGAATGTCTGCTTTCTCAAGAGGCAACTCGGCAATTCTGTCCAAGATGGCCTTGTATGTCGTTTCAATGAAAAGCTCCTCTGGAGGAATCAGTTCCCACCAATTCCCATTATCTGTTTGACTTACCTCCACCACAACACTCTTCCATCCAAGCAAATCTCAGGCTCTGCCTTGTGATAGGATGCCCCACATAGGCACCCCACATCTCACTCATGCTCAATATCAGCTTCTGATCCCCAACCTGGCCTGGAAGCTTCTCCTTCACCCTGACTGCAACGTAGTCATACAGACTTGCGCATTCCGGTATTGACTTTTCATTTTTCTTACTGTATTCAAATGCTTCTTCTATGATATCCCAGAGCAATGTTGACAGTTCAGAAGCCTTCTCATCTAAGAGAAGTTCTCCAGAAGATGTATAGATGTTTTGCTTACTGTTCCAGTGATGCAGAGGTGTGTTTGTTGCTATCGCTAGATCGCGGATTGGGTGTCTGTTACCTGTGGCGTGCTACGAGAGCAAGTGTTAGACAGGGACAAAGGAGAGAGAAAGGGCAACGGAAAGGGAGGTGCTTGCGATCCAATTCGGTCCACTTGACACACGTTAGTTCTCAATTGACTCGCAATCCAATAAATTTTTCATACATATCAACAGTGTATCCCAATTTATCACTCTGGCATATCTGAGAGAAGCAGTCAGCCTTTTCTGCAAGAGCATCTGTCCTGTGGAAGTATAGCCTCACTCTTCCTCCAATCCTATCTCGTCCCTCGAGCATTGTCACCTGAAAGCCCTGTTGGAGTAATATATCCGCAGATCGTAACCCAGATATCCCAGCACCAACAATGCAGATATGAGGCGTGGCATCAGCAAGATTGAAAGAAATCTTCCGGCTTCCCATGATGGCTCTTCTTCACATACAACGTGACCTGATAGGGTGCAATGATGCAACCGTTGCACAAAGTTATAAAGGCCTAGAGGGTTGATTGAGAGTTACCTTTACATGCATTCGAGTATTCATCCTTTTTTGGTCGTTGTAGGGCCTTGGCGCCTAGAGAGCTATTCATCCGAACTTTTGCATCTTACTATGTAGATTCTAGTTAGCTACAACACACCAATGAGATTCAGAGTCATAGCGCTCCACATCGTAGAGTCTGGCGAAGCGTGAAACGCGGTAAGTTACCGGGCGCTAGGCAACGTTGGGAAACAGACCAAACGATTCGGTTATGTCAGAATAAGGGGCGGCTGAAATAGTGCTAGTCCAGCTTCTCATCAACGAATTATACCACAGCGGATGGTAACATAAACTAGCGGTTACTAGCATCAGACTGATAATCCTGCTCTCCTAAAGAATCAGATGAAGCCGAACAGATCGCGATGCACATGTTACCACGTACGTTGAAGAGATTGAACCAGCTGAGACGTACATGCAATCAAGTGACACCGCATTATAATCCTGCAACCTACTTGGCCCTTTATTACTGCGAACCACAGCGATACAACGTGGGGACAGTGAGGGGATAAAAATGAATTAGGTTCAATTCCTAAAAGCGCTTTGATAGTTCAGTCGTTTTGTCTCCTTTTTCTGGGACGGAAAGCCTTTGCCACGAACCCTCCCGGGCTCGGTCCGGGAGTCTATGAAGGGACTGTGGCCAATCGGATATCACTCAATAAGCCAAGCGCTTGAGTAACCAAGCCTTGGCTCGTTGTGCACCCCTTTAAATAGCGAGGCCAATAAGGCCCCAGCAAGAACATTAGGGAAGTGTTATCAGAGGTTGCAGCACCACAATCCTATCCTGTTAGCCGCGAGGGTAGTGACCTTGTCACCATGGCATGGCCATTATCTACTGCTCCACTTCCACTTCAAGACATGTTCTTGAGTGACCGAACCACATCACACAGCAACGATGAGCTTCGGCTGTAGTGCTGGAGACCTTTTTGTCCTCGGAGCGTTGGCCTGGAAGCTCTACAAGAACTGCAAAGAATCCTCCATCGAATTCAAGCGCGTCTCTAGCGAGGTCGCATCGCTCCACGTTGTCATAAAGGAAACCGAAGAATACGTCCAAGAGACCCACGGGCGTAGTCAGTTGCGGTGCGCTCGACTTAAGATCCTGATTGACGGATGTAGGGATGTTCTCGTGGAGCTTGAGAAATTATTGAATAGCTATGAGAGTTTGGGGACGCAGCAACAAAGAACTTGGGATCGTATGAAATGGGGTTTGGAAGAATTGGCGGACGTGAGATCGAGGATCATTTCCAACACTACCCTTCTTACTGCGTTCACTTGCAGTTTGGCCAAGTATTTGCCTTCCCCCATCTTTGGAATAGGAGTGGGCTAATAGATATAGTTCTTCAACTACACGAATCGAGATGCGACTTAACAAATTCATTCAAGAAGTCAGAGCTGGACTCCGTGAAGGCTCTGTAATATCATCGTCGGACGTTGCAGAGAACATCGACTCTGAAGATATATGGCATCTACTGGGACGAGAATTGGAGGACGTGGGAATATCTGCTTCGGTCGTGGAGGAGAATCATGAGTACATCAGCAATTGGCTAAAGACAGCCATTTCAAATGGCATGCTAGAGGAGATGGATCACTCAAGACGACCCGAAATGGAAGGCTCGGTTGACTCTGGGTATGGAAGCTTTCCTGGCGACACATCTGACACACGAAGTCTTGGTCCCATCACTGTTGCCAATGAGGAGTTCGGAAACCAGTTGTCGCAACATTCTTCTCGAGTTCGCTTGAAAAATTCTACGCTCTTGACCAAAACTGACACCAAGGTCACAAAAGCCTCGAGCGTGTCTTCTGTGCTGTTCAGGCTCTTCAAGAAAGATACAGCGATCGTTGAGGCTGCCAGCGATGGAGATATCGCTAGAGTTGGTAGTTTGATCAGCTCAGGTGCGAATGTGAATGCTCGGGAACAATGGGGTGTAGGTTCGCCTGCCTGTCTTTGAGGTCATAATTGCTGATACGATGCAGTGGTCCGCTTTGAGCATGTGCGCATACGGTGGTCACGTTGAAATCTGCCGTATGCTGCTAGATCATGGCGCCGACTTGGACAATATTGATGTAGACGGAGATACGCCGGAGAGTCTGGCAGCAAATAGAGGTCATGCAGATGTCCTGATCATGCTGGAAGAGGAGAGGGCTGTGAGAGATCTGAAGGCAAGGGAAACAGACGATCACGGACATCGAAGGTCTAGATAAAACACAAGAGAAGTATGTTATAATAGTAGGATGTTGTATTGGGTTATGAAGAACGGGAGTTATGGGAGTGGCATGAGGCGGGACACGAGGGAGGGAGTCGTCTACTCAATTGAGTCTTAGTGGGCTTAACAAGCGAAGATGCAAGTATTTTTCTCGCTCGTAATATACATAATATGTCAGGCCTATTCCTAGAAATCCATACCTTGTGGGATTCAATGAATAATTCTAAGTACTTTGTACACGGATAGTACTAAGATCCGCTTTTATTGTTACTTACTGGACATCTTCCCTCAAGACATAACATTGTAGGTGACAGCACGCTTGCTAATCCAGGATGGAGAACTTACAGATACACATATCAACTGGGAGCATTTGACATGAGCGAGAGCAACGGTATGGCTGACATATTCGAGCAACCATGTCCATTTAGATACAGAAGAGCCTACTTAACCTAGGATATTAGCGACATTTTCTTGACTTTGTATTTTGCTCGATATTCTGACGTTAGACCGTCCTTGGAACCGAGTGCTTCTATCAAAAATCGCCAATTCCTCCTGACCCCTGTCTAAGAGAAGAGAAGGACTCGACATGAATCAATGAGTATTGAAATTATCTCTAATCATGGGACTTATGACTAACCAAACCACGTCCCACAGCTTTGGACCCGCCGAAACCACTGTGAGGACTCATGTGCAGAACGCTATACACGTTATTGTATATGCTTCAAGTCAATAAGAATGTATTACTAGTCTATCATACGTTTCATGAAGTCGACGTCTATAAAGTCTTGCCAATCGGAAAGATATCTTGTCAATCGGATGGGACTCATAAAAGTGAATGCTGTTCACTAAATCTAGTTTCGTAGACGTGAACTGCCAGACGGAATTATAGTATAGCTTCTCGATTTGAAAGCTGGTCGCTGTCACCGCATATAAGAAAACGGCCCAAAACACGTCTCCAAAGGTCCCTCGTCCAGGAAAATTGCTACACGAAGAGATATCCGTTGAACATTGCTACTGCTCTGTGTAACCGGCAGGGGGAGTGTCAAATAAGAGCACAAAAATAGAAAGGGAGGGTCAGTTAAAAGACAGGGAGCCGGTTAGCAGCCTGGCGTTATGATAATACGGTGCTCGGAAGTAGCGGCGTGACGATCCAGAAAGGAAAGGCCAGCTGGGGGGGGTAACGAGAGGAGAGGAAGGAGTACAAGACAGGAAGGACCAGACCCTGAGAGAGATCGAGGAGCAGCAGGCTCCTTATAGCGGGGCCAAGCGGCGAGGGGCCGCTTTGCCGGATCGGGCGGGGCTAAACCGGAAGAGGCAGCGCCCCGGCACTTAGACTACTACCGCGTAAGTCAGCTTTTGCTACTGCTGGGGCTGGGTCTCCCCCCTTGAAAGAAATTGGATTGTTAATTTCGCATCCAACATATGCGTGACTAGTCCATATTAAACCCACCTACTTGATCGTTGGTTCCCACCAAAAGAAGAAGAACTGCTTGGTCTTGTGCATTTTCTTTCATCCTCTTACCGCAGCTTCACCACTTCACCATTGAGCAGCTGAATAGCGAGTGCGAGGTCGTTCCGGCTTGCCCGGCGGACTGGGTAGGCTATAAGGGGTCCACCAATCATTATTAAGCTCACCGGGACTCGGGACTCGCGGGTCTGCCTAGAAGATCATTGAGAATTGTTTGTTTGTCATGTTCCCCATATTTCTATTCTTTCAGTGTCTTTTTTCAACGCATCGGTGGCAAGCATCTTGACGTTTCGCACCGCTAACTTCTTGCGACATATACAAGGTACTCGTGTACTCGTGTTTAAACAACGCAACCTAGACTACACGACCGCACCTACGGACGTTTGCAGCTGTTGTCACCACTTCGAGGAGGATCGAATTGACCGGCTCTTCTGTGATTTCGCAGTCCTCTAATAGGCCTCCCCGATACATACAGTACTTCTCTATATTGGCATCATTCCTTCGAAGCTCTTCTGGCCATGCCTCGTCGACCCTCGAACCCGTTCCCCAACAACTCGCCGTCAATTCCCTGGCCGTCCTTCTCTCACCTCCAGCAGAGAAGGGCGGCGGTCTGTTCAAATCAGGCTCTGGGAAACCTAGCAGAATAGCACAATTCTTCTCTGCTACACCTAAGTCAAAAGCAGAAGCACAATCTGCTGCGGCAGCATTGCTTGCAGCGAGCAGGGCGCAGGAGCAGCTATTCCTCAATTCAACAACACCTCCAATTAGCAACCCATCACTGTCATTACCGACTATTTCCCTTTCCACGGCGACGGCGGATTGCATCAACATGGATGCGCCGCCTACCACACTCTTTCAACCCCCTTCTCCCGGCGAGGCAAGGCGCTTGGCCAAGCAACATGCACAGTTTGCACCTCTCAACTCCCAGTCTCACCGATACACAAGTCGGCATCAGGGAGGCGAGTTCCCTGAACCGATCATGGATGAGCCGCCCTACTATTACCTCCTCACCACCTATATTTCCTACCTCATCCTCATCATATTCGGGCATGTTCGCGACTTCTTTGGTATGCGATTCAGAGAAGAGAATTACCGTCACCTCAAATCAAGAAACGGATACGCTGCACTCAATAGTGATTTTGACAACTTCTACGTGCGGCGACTGAAAATGCGCATCAATGACTGCTTCAATCGGCCAGTTACGGGTGTCCCAGGCAGATATATCAATCTACTCGATCGGACCACGGACGATGGCAATTATCACTTCCAATTCACGGGGACAACGACCGAGACACTGAATATGAGCTCGTACAACTATCTTGGCTTTGCACAATCTGAAGGTCCATGCGCAGATTCGGTAGAAGAGAATGTAAAGAGATATGGCTTGAGTATGGCTAGTCCTAGGGGTGACGTGGGCACTTCTGATATTGCAGTTGAATGTGAAAGCTTAGTGGCGGAATTCGTTGGCAAAGAATCTGCAATGGTTTTTTCTATGGGGTTTGGTACCAACGCGGCTGGTTTTCCCGCACTGGTGGGCAAGGGAGATTTGATCATCTCTGATGAGCTAAATCACGCCTCTATTCGTTTCGGATCACGCCTGTCGGGCGCCATGATTGAGTCCTTTAAACACAACGATATGAGAGATCTGGAAGCGAAGCTGCGCGATGTCATCTCGCAAGGTCAGCCACGTACACACAGGCCATGGAAAAAGATCTTGGTGGTGGTTGAGGGTCTGTATTCCATGGAAGGCACGATGTGTAATCTGCCAGGTTTGGTCCGACTCAAGAAGAGGTACAAGTTCAATCTGTTCGTCGACGAGGCTCACTCAATCGGTGCCCTGGGACCTAAGGGTAGAGGTGTATGTGAATACTTTGGGATTGACACCAAGGAAGTCGACATCTTGATGGGCACTTTGACCAAGTCTTTTGGAGCCAATGGTGGGTACATTGCAGCAGACAAGGCCATCATTGACAAGCTTCGGGTCACCAATGCGGGGACCATCTATGGAGAATCACCTTCGCCTGCCGTGCTCTCTCAAATCAACAGCGCTCTTCGGATAATCAGTGGAGAGATCGTTCCAGGTCAAGGCGAGGAACGATTGCAAAGACTTGCTTTCAATTCACGCTATTTGCGATTAGGGCTGAAGCGTCTCGGCTTTATTATATATGGGCATGACGACTCTCCCATCATCCCTCTTCTACTATACAACCCGGCTAAAATGCCGGCCTTTTCACACGAGATGCTCAAAAGAAAGATATCGGTTGTTGTGGTGGGCTATCCAGCTACACCGCTGATCTCGTCGCGGGCAAGATTTTGTGTGTCCGCTGCCCACAACAAGGATGATCTGGATCGCTTTCTCTCCGCTTGTGACGAGATTGGGAACGTACTACAACTCAAGTTCGCCAGCGGCATTGCAGGTGGGGCGCCGCCGCTAGAGCATGGAGTGACATGGGAAATGGAACAGAGCCGCAGACGTCTGCAAAAGCATGACAAGTCTGTCAAGGCACTCGTGTCTACGCCCAGGTGGCGTTTTGAAGACGTTGTGAAACGCGGTGTCCAAGATGTCAAAGTGCCGTTACGGTGAACCTAGCCGGATCTTTCTGTCTGTATAATACGAGCGAGATCGCTAGAACAGGCCATGATAGCTCCCGAGCCGAACCCTTCCAGCTAACTGGCAAGGCTTTGTACGAACTATGATGCACCGTTTCAAAAGGTGGCGTGAAATCGGTTGGTGCTACCTCTGTGCGCTTACAATTGAGCGTTTTGTTCTACAAATTCTGCAGCCAAGTGTTCTCCAGACAGATCAGGCCACTTTACATAGATTGCTGTTGCTGGGAGTACCATGTATAGATGGAGATCCAGGACGACGCGTTATGCACCGATGGGGGGCTGGTTCTTGCTCTAACGCCCTAATAACACTCTTCTAAAAGGAGGACTATGACAAGGATTGCTGTATGGTAAAAGTGAAGCGAATGCCTACAATTTTTGCTTCTCTCAGTGAAGCAACTTAGGAACGTGGACAGGAACCATTCACACTTCCTCTTTCTCTCATTCAGCGATAGCATCCCAATACAGGATCAAGATGCCATCTATCGGCTGATTCAACGATGGCAGAGTTGCTTGAGAGCAATCGCTCCTTTCTGCGTGCCATCTTTCTCCGTCATTTTTCTTCAACTCCCTTGGTGGATTATGAGGCTCTATCGAGAGAATTTGAACGGCTCCGACATGATCAGCGGTATGCATAATAATAGCTTGTAACGCCCCACTCTCGAGGCGATCATTGAGAACCGCCGGGGTGCGTACGTAGTACAACTGCATGCTATAATGGACTGACACGGCAGAGGTGGAAAAGGGATCCCGCGCTCGGGTCTTACTGGTTCCCCTTGGACGTCAGGCTACATTAGGCGAAGCCCTCAAACCCTGTTGCACGTCACGCTTCACGGGCAAGACTGCTTTAAGCATAGGCATGCGATCGAGCGCTTGGTCACCACTGTTCATCAAGTACTACGTCGCGTGGCAGCAACTGCCCTAACTAGTTGAAACTGTATTCGATGAGATCGTGTCAGGGAAAATTGACTCTTGCCAATGGTCATGTCGGATACCGCGCCACATCTGTGTCTAGACTACGTGGGTATGTAGACGATTGTTCATATCGATTAGCCCATCAGTAACTACCGCTCAACTGTTCAAGGCTTAGGTGCCTCGTTTGGAGTCTGCTTTGCTGCAAAGACACTACTAGTAACGCCGTGCTACGAATACTTATGCCGGGTACTGAAATACGTACACCGTATTAGGCGAAAGAGTCTGATGCCTCGATTTCTCTGATCATGCATTTGCATGCGAGGTGGGAGCTCTTCCAACTCCACTACACCGAAAAGACTTGCCAGTTCCGACTTGCTGGTTTGACTTTCCGGCCAGTCAGGCCAATTCGACCCTCGGTGTGATAAATTTGGCGAGATCTGCTACGGTGTATCCAGCAAGAAGCCCATCACGATTCAGTTTAGGTTACCACAAAAGTATGGAGGCCATGAAATGCTGCCAAGAAAGAATCCTGCTACTACTACTACTACGTAGTAGTAGATGACTCGAGTACTACGTAAGTAAGTAGTAGTAGTACGGAGCACTACTACTAATTGATTCACTACGTTCTTGTGGGGTCTTGCAGTGCAGTGGCTTGAGGAACCCGAAGTGAGTATGAGTGAGCGTGAGCGTGAACGTGACACTGACCGCAGGTAGTTAACTGGGCTGACTCTAATTCCACCTTACCCATCTTGCACCGCCACCACAATACACTACTGTAGAACACAGCACCGCGCAGCACCGCACAGCACCGCGCAGCCTTTCATCCACATCGCAATGCTGCTCATCTCTGCTCCGCCTGATTCGCCAATGCTAGATTGTGATACTTCTGCATCTCATCTACATCTTGAGCTTCGTGGTGGGATGAGCTTCATTCACAGACGGTGCCCCATTTCTGCTGTTGCATGAACCGACCACCTCTTGTCTAAGCCCCCAGTATCGATGGAGACATGCATAGTAAGCAGCTGAGCACTCGTCCAATCAACCTTTAGCCCACCAAAAGATCCCCGCACAGCCTCATGCAGCAGATCCTGGTCAGAGCGCCCTGCTCCACTGCCGCCGTTGATATAATGCGTAACTTATCGTCAGGCTATCATAAGGCAACAGAAAAAAGTTCCCGGATGATTCAAGGCAACCGCTTTTCTCAATGCTGATCAATCACTATTGACCGTACATTTCGCTACTCCGTACTTTTTTAAGCTTTTCCTCTTATCGCTTAAATCCAGTTGAAGCCTCACTCGGGCGTTCTTATATCATCCCTATCCAGACCTCGACCTTGACCTTGACCTTGACCTTCTCATTTATACTCTCTGCTGCGCCGCGTTGAAGATTGCCTTTCCGCGCGATCTAAGTCACCTGTGAACGAGGTTCAATTGGTTGTCATTCCTCTAGGACATTGTTTGGCAAATCTAAGTGTTTATTGGTAGCTGGTATAGTCCAGCAGCTTCCGGTCCTTTGACCTTACAATGGCCGATTACGCTCAATTTCCTCCACACTCCGAGGATGTCCGGGATAACTTCGCCAAGCTCGGAGTAAACGACAAAAGGGAAAAGGATGTCAATTTTCGAACTCTCCAATCCAGGCGAAAGGTTTCACCCGCCCATACTAGGGCCACACCAATGCGCTATAAGTACTACGTCTTTACGAGGACAGAGAATTGGAAGGTTGCAGATAAGGTCGAGATCATTGCGCCGCAAGAGGAGTTAGAGCGAAAAGTCGCCAAGGGCAAGAAGAGCCATTCGGTGCTGGAAGCCATGAAGAACATGAGCCCAGACCGTCGAGCTCAGATTCACCGGCTTCTAACTGAGAAGAATCTTGCCAACGAGCATGGTGATGCTGTGAGTGGCAATGCGTTCTTATCAACTCTCCCAACCCAAGGGACAGGACGGTAAATGGTAAAACAATTCGGGAGCATCTGAAAATGGACGTCATCATCGCTCAGCATATCCTACCTGACGAGAGAAAGGCTAAGTTCTTCGTCGGAAAAAGGTCAGACATCAACGAACCCCTGATGCCTGAGGGAAAGCCCAAGGAAAAGAGTATGGATAAGCCTTCCCCGGCCGGCAAAGAGGCCAAGAGCGGCAAGGAAGACCGTGAAGATCCATTTGATAGAGTCAAATTGTTCAACGACGATGGTAGACCGATGGATAAGAATGGGCCAATTCCTGAATATTTGCCGGGGCAGCTTCCATCACAGCTACCACAACATCTTCCACCACAGCTACCCCAACATCTTCCCTTCGATCAGGGCACGGGACAACCAGGTGGGCCTCCCCGAGCTCAGCACGTAGGTCCTTCTCAACCTACAGGTCCTACAGCGAATCCTATTTATGGCGACCCCTTTTCCGCCCCTACGCCAGCGTCGAAACCACCCCATAACATCCAAATACTGGACGAGTCATTTGCACCAGAGAATGGTGCGAACGGCGTGTTCCCTGTTCACAATCTCCCATCACATGGACAAGGCAACATGCGCCCTTATACACCACCTCCACACGTTCAGCATCCACACGGGAACAACTTCCATGGACCTGATGCTCGATCCGGAAAACCGCCGAATCAACCAGTCATCACGCAAGAACCACTAAAAGGCGGACACCATCCTAAGCAAAGGTCGGTGTATGGCGATAGCAGCCGCGGAAGCGACGATGACTACGTCCTCTTCGAAGATGACGAACACAGCTCTCACACCTCATATGGCGATGATCACGAGAGGTTTCCTCATCGCGGCAGCCTGGCGCCCCACCGTCAGTATTCTGTAAAGAAAGGAGAAAAGACCTACCGCGAACACCGCCGTAGCCCAAGCTACCCAACTGAACCACTACGTCGCATCGGAGCCCCTCAACGCGAGAGCCGCTACAATAATGATGGTCGTCACCAAGTAGAGACTATCGTCGCACGTCCTGCCCGCCGCAACTCGTCACGAGAACGGTGCCGACAGATCCGATATGTGCAGCCCCCACGCTTGGAATTAGAACCTCGTTCCCCAACCTTGACACCCATCTCCAACTCCGGCTACTCTCCCTGTCGACGACTTCCCAGCCTCCTGTTTCCCAATGAGGTGCTGGACCGTGAGAGAGATGACCGGGAACGGGAAAGGAGGGCGGAGGAGTATATGCGCTTGGGTGCTCTTCGGGAGCGTGAGGAGGCAGTGCGGAGGAAGGAGAGGGACTTGAATGATCGCGAGTTCCTTGAGCGAAGTGGTGTGAAGTTGGGGAGGAGATCCAGTGGGCATGGTTGGTATGATGGGTATGATGGGTATGATGGGTATGATGGATATGATGGGTATGATGGATATGATGGGTACGATCGGTACAATCGGTAGTGACCGACTCCCGAGATGATGATGGTTGCCCTCCTCGCCGCTCCCAAGAAGCTTTTTGGGGCTGCTTTTCCGCTCCCCCTTTTTGTTTTAAAACCCCGGCATATCTTCCCTCCTTACTTCTTTCCCTTTTCAAGATGCCACTTTTTTGGCTACAACCAGAAAAAAAAAGGGCCAGGCGTACTTCGTTACATGGGTGGCTGATGTCTTACGACCTTCTTCATGCGTTTCGGCTGGATATCAGAACAGTTGTTTTTCTTTCATCACCTGTATTTCCGACAGCTTGTTGCTTTTTGGCGCCCCAAACCTACCTAGTCACCTCAGGAGACAGGACTGAGGGGGGCAAAGCGCGCTTTGTATTGTGTTATTTTAGTTATTTTTAGTTGCTGCCGCTGAGGCTGGAGGTCGACTTCTCTAGTCGTTGGAAATGTTCGCGCCAGTTATGTACCTATATCTCCACACCACGCCAAAAGTGCGATTGCAAACCAATTGAGCATTCTCATCTTCCCTTCATCCGTTCCGCCATGACTGTGACTGACTCTGACCTTGTCTTCCATTCACCAGTATTGCTCTGAACCCCCTCTACCTTCCTACCTTTCCTTCCATCCAGGCTTGGACTACACGCGATACCATCACGCTCGTTTACCACGCAGGTGCTGAAGAGATCAGATCGTTCTTGGACTCGGCGAAATCGTGCTTCTTTGGGTGTTTTGGCCGTGCACGTCTGAGTCGTCATTTTCGATTGTCCTGTTCATAAGTAAGTTTGAGAGCTCTCTTTCTCTCTCACTCTCTCGCTCTCGCCGTTGCGATCTCCTTTCTCGACTGCGTAGGATTATGTAGCCCTGGCCTCTCACATCCATGGTCTCCCTGTAGGGGAAACGAAAGGCATGTGCATGGGAAAGCGTAGGAAAGACCGGAGTGGATTGACTTTGCCGGACTTTGGAGAAGAAGAACTGACTGCCTTAGGTAGGGAAGAGAGGGGTCTACTCGGTTGATGGCATGTGTTGGTTTCACGAATGAGGGAGATCTTGGTATAATCAGAGGGGTAGAAGCAGAAGCTGGAGGGATGGAGAAAGCTGTTGATCCAGTACAAGTGAATAGAGTTACAATATGTCCGGAACATACGCCTATAGATGCACAGGACGCAGCCCCATGATGAGCCGGTAAGTTTAGGCCACGACAGGCGTTGCAGTTCGATGATACATGGTGTCGAGCCCCGATCGACGTTTTCTTTCTCACCTTCCTTCCAACAGAGCCTTCCAATCCTACAGCGAAGGTTTCCCTCCCTGTCCACCCTGCGGTGCTGTCACTCCCGGCGCGCCCGCTTGGCCAGCTTGAAGCATCTGACAAGATGTTTAGCTCAGTCCATCCATTCCTCACAATCGACATCTGAAGCTGGAAAACAGCTGCATAACAATCTGACAGTGGGGCGAACTCACCGAACTGGCACCCTCCCGCATCAATCCCTCTTCCCGTTCCCGCTCCATGATCTCCTGCTCCTGACCAAAAGCTAGAGCATATGGGATTCCCAACAACAGAACGCTGGTTGATACCACCCAGAGGCTCTTGCCAGTGAAACTTAAGGCGGAGCCGGTGAAAGATGCGATGGAAGAGGATGTGGAGGAGATCTTGCCGCGCGCGGAAGGTGGGATGATGTCGACGAGCGCGGCGACTCGGTCGAGGAGCGATTCTGAGGTTGGCACATCGAGGTCCGAGGCTACTGAAATCTCGGAGTCTGGGAGCGATGTGTGGTTAGTAAGTAGTTTGATAGGCAGACTGCTCTTCACCATCTTCGCATGACCATGCCGAGACTGTGGGCGTACTGGGAGTTCATACCTGTGTCTGTATAGTCGTCATCATTGTCGCTTTCCAGCAGCGCGTCGTCCTTTGTCGTAGCGGGCTTTTCGGCGAAATGCTCGTCCTCTACTTCCTTGAGCTTGACCATTCTGTAGCTGTAGCTCTCGAGGGTGTATAGCCTGCAGATATTATTGGATTGAGGCTCGAAGGAACGAAGGGGGAGGCCGGGATGTGAAGGTGAGATGCGTAGATGTGTAGATGTGTTCCTCGTGATCACTGCGAGCTCCAACTTTTTTCCAGTGCAAGGAGAGCTTGGCGCTGATGGATGGCCGACTTGGATATTATTCCAGTCGTGTACCTCGATCATGGACAAGATGGTCCACCTTCGCTTGCTTTGCGGACGGCGTGCGGAGGAAGTGGCTATACTTCTATACTTTCCGTGATGTGTTGCGGGCCATATCGACTCTGCTATTGAGATGGTGATGATCTCAAAATGCTGAAGTTCATGGATTATGTCCTCGACGCCTTCGGAGATGCCACGCACTGGAACCGCGACAACAGCTACTCCTCTTTGACAGCTACATCCGATGGTATACCGTGTATACCGTTTAGTCCAGCACTCGTGTTGACCTGACCGTGCAGCGCTCCTTTCGTTCTCTACACCGACCTCCCTTAGCCTCAATGTCTCCTCCCTCTCCACTCCTCATTTCGCAACATCTTACACCCTTTCCACTCTCGGCGTGATTGACGGTTCTCTTTCGTATCTATACTCCAACGTATCTCTCGATGGGATACCTTCAGCCACTCCTTCCATACCGCTGCGCAGCCTTGTCCGTGGCTATCGCGATATCGCTCTCCCGCCCGTCCTTCCCAAGCCATACATCTCTTTAGATGGAGCAAGGAAGCCAACACTGCTTCATGCGACACTAGCTTTGCCGCCTCCTAGTGTTCTCACTGCTCTTTACACCCGTCGGATCAATCCTCGCACCCTCTTTAGTCTATCCGTGAATTCAAAATCAACGACTTCGCCCACCACAGGCCCTTCTTCTCCTCCGCCAGCTTCGCTACTGGCACATTTACAACATGATACGGGACGATATAGAGTGGAAGCGCTTGGGTCGACAGATTCAGCGCTACTTGGCCTTCGAGGCTTGTGGAATTTTGGATACCCAACAGAGCCTGCTGCCCAGCAGAGCCGCCTGAGCCAGCCTGGAGCAGACCCCGCTCAAGGTCTTAGCGACCTGCCAATTCCAGCAGAACCCTCGATATATCGACCGAAGCCGAGTCTCCTCTCTGCGGGCGCAGAAGTCTACTACAGCCCTCTCAGCTCCGTTATTGGCTTAAGCACAGGCCTACGATTCACCACTCTTCCACCCGCAGCCTCTGT
Organism: Endocarpon pusillum Z07020; assembly: GCF_000464535.1. Lineage (NCBI taxonomy): Eukaryota > Fungi > Ascomycota > Eurotiomycetes > Verrucariales > Verrucariaceae > Endocarpon > Endocarpon pusillum. The sequence continues at coordinate 201,957 of NW_006916325.1, read as the reverse complement.
GTCTCCCTCTTCCGCCTCCAACTGGAAGCCACTTGCCGGTACTTCAGCAGCCTTCACAAGCGCCACAGCGAATACTCTCGCCTCATCTGCGAATTCCTCATTTCCCTACACAATGACACTGATTGCCACACCTCTAACAGGCAGTCTAGCCTCCACATATTCGATAAAGCCCACCCCAAATCTAGCTCTCTCATCACGCTTCGGCTTTAACGTCTACAGCTGGGAAAGCGAATATGTGCTTGGTGCTGAAATTTGGCGCCAGCGTCACAGACCTCGGATCACGATAGGCAAGTCTGACGGGTTAGACTGGGCTACGGACAAGGCCGCGCAGTGGCTGGATGATGAGCAGAAACTAGTTCTCCGTCAGAAGAAGGACAAGGAAGAGGAACTTGAGGAGAGTGTAATCAGGTTAAGAGTGGACGACAATTGGAATTTCAGGGCATTGTGGACTGGAAGGGTTAAGGAACTGCTTGTTAGTGCTGGTGTTAATATAGCGCCAACCGCTACATCGAGTCAAAGGTACCAAATGGCTGGGTCAGGGCTGTGTAGTGGCGGTACTGGATTGGAAAAGAGGTGGAAAGGCAGCGTGGGTGTTGAGGTTGCCTATTCGTCGTGAGCATAATGTGTATGGTTAAATCCTCGCAGAACCATCTCTGTCTGGACCAATTTCGCACATATCAGCCAAGGACTGTTGTCGGCGTCTGAAGGCGACAATTCGAAGAGCCGCAGATAACCACCCACGGGCGGACGTCAACAGTCTTCATCTATACAAGCGAGAGAATGAGCTTGAGACAATATCAGACTCCATACTGCGGCAGAATCTTCGTCAAGGGCTGTCAGAATGTCATTTCGTAATGGCACTTACCGCAGCGAGACGAAACCTTGCAACTTGCTCCAGCTCGACAAGGCTGCCGACGAGGAAACAGCAGAATTGGCCAACGGTAGATGGACTGTATCCTTTGAATGATGCCGCCGCTCTTTAGTCTTCAAAGTGTGGAAGGCAGCCGGTGAGATCGCGCGATAGCGCAAAAAGGGACCCAGTCCGATGAACCAGCAACCCGCTCCCGTTCACTTCCTGGTACACGCAGCTGAGAGAACGGTCATGCCGCAGATCGAGAGACAGCAGTTTTCGTCCTTTGTTGTGGTAACCAATGTGTCTTCGAGTCAAAATCAATGATTCCTCAATCAGATTTGCAGCCAGTATGTTGGGCACCACACAAGACTCTTGATAGAGCCAAGCATTCCATAGCAGTGCTGTGTTCACCTGTCACCTGTTTACATTCCTCAAATCATGGCTGATGCCTCTGCCTCTCCTTTGGGAGTATGCTATCTCGCTGGTCCATTTGATAATTCTTCTGTTGTTTTGTCCATCCCCTTGGTGCTCTCTACCGTTCATTTGGCGCATACCGTCTGCTCTTTCACGCCAACCCAAGGAATAGCATAAGGCTCAGGATCCGCACGTACAGCGCCGTGTAGGGCCTTGTGCTCCACCTATCGGCTCGGGCACGTCACGAGTTGTGACCATTGAAAGGCATCCTCGTGACGTGTACGCTCATGCTGTTCAGTCTGCCACCATGCTTCCTCTTTTGATGCTCTTCGTGCAGTCACTCTTGCTGAATGAGGTAGCCAGTCAAGGCATGTCGCAAGGAAGATCTGCCGCAACTCCTAGCGTCAAGTGACTGACATTGCTTAGCTAGGTATACTCGTACTTCCACGGTAACAGTGGTGACTTGTCCAATCTCAACATATACCCTCGAGACAGGCATTTCCTCGAATTTGCCAAGCACCACAGGCACATGCGTTAGCGCTACGATCTGTCCGGGATGCCAGGGACAGCGATATGTGAACGGGAATGGTGCCAGCTACCAAGTCCAGTGCGATCGGACTTTCAGCGGCAAGGTCATTGCCGACAATACCAACGTGGACATGGTGCAGAAGAGGTCCATTCGACCTTCCATTCAGGCGTGTCTCGCCAGCTGCGATACCACCGACGACTGCGTAGCTGCTGTCCTCACGGGAGAAACGTGTACTCTGTATTCGTCCATTGATGGCATTGCCCAATTTGCAGGAGCCCAAGCCGGAGTCAGATCTGCTTATGCTGCAACCAATTCCATCATCTTGAGTTCGATACTGAGCCGCCCAAGTAGCTCATCGTCGGCCACGCCGTTTTCGGATCAGCTCTCCAACTACATTTCCAGCCAACTGTCGGAAAACTCCCCTGTCTCCACCAGTGTAGATACCATTGTCTATATCACCACGTCGGCGACTTCCTCCTCTTCGGCTTTTAGCAGCGCAGTTGACTCCTACTCCAGTCAGCTTTCAGAGTACTTGTCCAGTCAACTGTCTGCGAATTCTCCACAATCGACCAGCCCAGACACAATTGTCTACATTACTTCGACTACAACTTCCGCGAGTTCAAGCACTCGGACGATAGCTTCTAGCCCGACGCCGTCATCTGATGCAAGTATCTCAAGCAACTCAGGGCTTTCGACCTTTACTTCTTCGAGACCAGACCCAGCACAATCTAGCCCCGCCGGCTCAACATCAACCACATCGACCTTACGCTCCACGTCCAACCTGGCCACCTCTTCATCAGCGAGCAGCAGCTCCACTGCCTTTTCCGGATCCTCCTCTTTGTCACTTTCAAGCGCATCAGGAACTTCCGGAATATTGTCTTCCTCGAGGACATCCACGGCGACAAGTTCCACCACTGTATCATCCTCATCAGTATCTACTCAAAGTCCAAGCAGCAGTAGCCCCAGCCAGTCCTCAAGCTCAGCTAGAAGCTCTTCTAGCAGCTCTCCACCTTCCTCGCCTACCTCTAGTTCTTCAAGTGCTTCTACTTCTGTCAATCGCTCCTCAACTACTTTGAGTACAACCTCCAGCTCCAGCGGCCTCCCCTCAACGTCTACCTCATTAACTAGCTCTCTTCGAAGCACTTCAACTAGCTCGTCCACAAGCCTTTCTGCATCCACCATCCAAACCTCGAGTTTCTTGAGCATCACCTCAGCGACAGGTCCAACACCGGTTCCCAACAATGGCAAACGTGGTCTTTGCTACAACCAGGCAAATCTGACGATGCCCTTTTCCCTGTCCGGCCAGAACTCTCGTGTCTCCTGGGCCTACAATTGGTACTATCAAGCATGTCCTAATGGGCAAACAACATGCGGCTACAATCCAGCTATACAACATATTCCACTCCTATACAGCAACTCTCCGGGCTTGCTCGATGCCTGGCCCACAGCAGCCCAAAGCGCCATCAACGCAGGCACGCCTGCTCTCATGTCATTCAACGAACCAGACGTTTGTTACGATGGCTCCGCCTGCATGAGTGTCAACGCATCAGTCAGCACGTACCTGCAGTACATGCAACCGTTCGCGGGTCGAGCACAACTAGGCGCACCCGCCGTCACCAACGCCGGCTCGCCCTCCGGCCTCACCTACCTGGAATGGTTCCTGGGCAACTGCACCGGCTGCACCGTCGACTTCATCAACATCCACTGGTACTCGAACAAGTTCGCCGGCGCCTCCTACTTCGAGTACTTTGTCAACCAGACCCGAGCCATCGCCCAGGGCCGCCCCATCTGGGTCACCGAGTTCGCCCTCAACAACGAAAACCCCTACACCCAGGCCGAGCTGCAGGCCTTCCTCCGCCAGGTCATGCCGTGGATGGACCAGCAGCCGGATGTCGCGCGTTACGCCTACTTTATGGCCGCGCCGGGCATCCTGATCAATTCCGCCGGCTCCGATCTCAGCGGCACCGGCGTCGTGTATAATAATTTCACCAACGCCACCCTCCAGCCGGATCTGTTCTGAGGGCCGAGGGGGTCCTTGAAGCTGGGCACCTACCAGACCCGGCGCTGAACTGTGCGATAAATGACCATCCAAAAATATTTTTCGTATGCAGTCCTCGCGAGGCGAGGCGGATGTCATTTTCAGCGAGGCTGACGTTTTCCGTTTGAGATGGTTTAGAGGAGCCGACGACGACGAGAGAAGACGCCAAGGGGACCCATCTTGTTCCTCAATGAACCGCCGATCCCCCACCTTTGGTTTGCATCCCATGATCCCGCGACCGAGTCGCAGGAACCGCTCGCTTCCTGGCTGTTACGACACGTCCCCCCCCCCGTCCGTCCGTCCCTTTTCACCATAGATGGTTGAGCCACGATTCGTGTCGCTATGTACTGATCGGCGCCCCCCGCTGCCGGCATCCGGCATCCGTCATCCGTCATCGTCACAGTCCATCTGCTTCCGAACCATTAATTTTGTGTTGGGGGGTAGGGTAACAAGGATTTATAGCCGTGCAATGTTGATGGAGGGGATAAGAAACGCGCATGAATTTTTCATTCATCTATCATCTACATCTAATCTGGATAGCAAACTTTTCTTGGGTTCTTTTTGCACACTGTTTCTTTTGGTAGGTAGGGGGAAAAAACAACTTTGGAGGGCGATCTTCTTGTTGGAAGGGGAGATTTGGAAAGAAAAAAGTTGGGGAGGAAAGGAGGTGTTTTTGTTTTTTTCCCCCCTTGAGAACCTTGGAACCGTTCTGAGACGATGTAGAAGAAAAGGGCATGCCGGCCTAATTCCATGTGTGTGTTTTTTTTAAAGATAGAATATCCCCGCCCCGCCCCGCCATGCCATGCCATGCCATTATTTTACTGCTCTCCTTCGATATTGATGCCTGAAGTGAGGCAGGCAGGGAAGCAAGGCAGAACCGCTCTCGTGACCGCCAGGACATGGGGAACAGTTTATTTTGACTTGGATGCATGAGGGGATGGGCTAGCTAGAGGCAGTCTGGTCGGGATACTGGATCTGATGACGCGGAAATCAGCTACGCAGCAGCCCCTGCGCCATCGCCTCCAGCTCCTCCACTGTCTGCGGCACTTGCTCTTGCTCTCGCTCTTGCCCACGTAGGTTAGCCTCAGCCCCCTTCTTCCTGCGCTTGGCCTTCGAGTTTCCCTGCCGCTCCCGCTCACGCTTATCGTCGTCCTCTCCCGAAGAGGGATCCTCAAACCATTTCTTTCGTCTCTTCTCCGTACCAGCGCCATTCCCAGCCAACACTGGGCCCTCCTCCGCTCCTCCTTCCTCTTCCTCTTCCTCATACGGCGCCAACACAGCAACCCCCTCTTCAGCCCCCAACACCAAGTGCCCGTCCTCCCTCTCCCTCCCCTTCCTCTTCTCCTTTTTCTCCCTCCTCTTTCTCCTCTCCACTTCCTTATCTCTTACGTCGGCCTCCCTAGCTCTCTCCCTCTCTTCTCGCAAGAACACCTCCCTCTGTTCCTCCGGCAACCCCTTCTTCCGGAACTCGTCTTCTCGTTCGTAGTATTCCGCTTCGTGGGGGTTGAGACCTTCGGAATCGAAGTGCAGATGTGAGCCGTGGCCCTTGTATTTGAGGAGGGCTTTTTTGGATTTGAGGAGTTTTGCGCGGCGGTTGGAGTCGATTATTAGAGGCTCGGTGTTAGAGGAGAGGTGGAGAGCTTTCTTGACGGGTGGCGTGGGATTCGAGTTGGTGGTTCGGAGCGGTTTCTTGGTGGGAATGGTGTTTTCACTGTCGGAGCTGTCGGAGCCAGTGGAGGACGAGGCTTCCTGGCCCAGAGCATGGTCGCCTGCGTCAAAACGTCTCTTGACGGCCAAGAAATCGTCGTCTTCATCTGCATCGGCAGTGTCATGATAATGATTTCCACCACTTTCTGCGCCGTTCAAGTTCTCTTTGTCATCAATCATCTTCTTGTAGTGGTCTGCCAGCACGTCCTGGTTCCTTCTCTCGAACATACGGTCATACTTTGTCCTGACAGTCGGCTTTGCTGTGTCTTTCCTTCTTGCTTCCTCATCACCCTCGCTTCCACTTGAAAACTCAAGCAGCTGCCTCGGTGCATTCTTCCTGGCTTTGGCGTCTTCTCCTTTCACAAACTTGACATTAGGCGTACCCGGAAGTCCTAGACTGGCTGCATAACTCTCGAGATCCAACTCTTTAATTTTGAAAATATCCTTGTCTCTCTGGATATGGATGGATCGAACATAGGATACAAAGCACTTCTGACCTAGATACTTCAACTCGGGATCCTTGAAGCACATATTTTGTAGCTGGTTCTTGATCGTGTTTTGCATCTTTTTCTGCCTGACATTGATCTTCTCGATGGCGACCTTCTTCCTCTCAAGCGCTTTCAACATACCTTCCTCTTCGCTAGGGTCCAAGAACATCACTGCACGTCCTTTGTGCTCGTACCTTGCCGTACGTCCCACCCGGTGGATGTAGGTATCGGCATCCTCGGGGCAGTCTACTTGAACCACCCAGTCAACAGCTGGGAAGTCCAGGCCCCTTGCAGCAACATCTGTTGCAAGGAGACAAGCATTCTTGCTAGACGAGAAACGTGTGGTAATATCTAATCTAGCAGCCTGCCTTTGTCGTCCATGAAGATGCAGCAGAGGTAATCCTGGCTGAAGATGTCGTAGTGCTTCGTAGAGAAACCTGACCTGCTTTCCCGAGCTCAAGAAGACGAGTATCTTTTTTTTCAAATTGGCTCGGATGAAGCTCCAGAGCGTGTCGAGCTTCTCCGGCAGTGGTGTCACCACATAATTCTGCTGAAGCGTACTAGGCGTTGCGCTCTCAGCTCCCTCGTGGGCAGACACAAATTCTGGCTCTCTCAAGCTCAATCGGGCCAGGTCTGAAACCTTTTTCGTCTGGGTAGCACTGAATAGCAAGGTTTGTCGTTCTTTCGGCAAGTGTTCCACGATCGCATCGACAGTTCCCTGAAAGCCCATGTCCATGATCCTGTCTGCCTCATCGAGTACCAGCATTTGCAGATTCCCAATCTCAAACTCCGCCGTCTGGTCCATGTGCTGCAGCATTCTTCCAGGGGTTGCAACGAGGATGTTCATCCGACCAAGTCGCTCGCGTTCCTCCCGAAGCGGCTTTCCCCCTATGACGAGACCAGCAGAGAAGGTGTGGTTCCTGCCCACTTTTCGCAGGACCTCGAAAATCTGAATTGCCAGCTCTCGGGTCGGAGACAGGATCAACGCACCGAGGCCGTCGTATTCGGTCCATCGTCTTCGATACAGGTTCTCCAGGACCGGTATCAAGAAGGCAAGGGTTTTTCCCGAACCCGTTTGGGCAGCGCCGAGTATGTCGCTTGATTTCAAAGCAGCAGGAATCGCTCGAGATTGGATTGTAGTCAGGGTCTTGAAGTGAGACTTGGACAGGCCGGATTGAGTAGCTTGGGAGAGAGGCAGCTCAGCAAACAGGATTGGCGCGGTAGCTGGTCTTAACTCCAAGTCCGCTACTCTTTTGGACAATTCGTCCACGTTATCGGTATCCTCGCCTCGTTTCCTCTTCAGAGTTTTCGGGTGTGTGCGCACCGACCTCGAGCCTCGATGTCTCGAAGGGGCCATCTCAGCGAGGAACGATCACTGCTCATCCATTGAGCCTTGATCTACGATTGGGGGAATGCTTTCAAGGCCCAAATTTTGGCCGACTCAATCTTAATGCCAAGATTTACATCACGTGGCCGGACTTTTGTCGGCTCGGCCCTGGCCCTACTGGTGGTGAAAGGCTTGGCCTCTACACCCTGGAAGAACCCCCCGGGTAGGAACAGAACAGCCCCGGGCAGAGTGATATCTCACAATTCGGCCACTTCTCACCCACTGATGAAGCTATCTCCCACAATCTCTCTTCGTATAGTGCAAGATCTGAACCCTCGCAACCTCTAGAAGGATCGCAGACCAACGGTAAGCTCAACATCGGACCTCAAAAATGGCTAATGACGAGCTCGATGCGCTCAATGCGCTCGAAAAGGAGGCGAAAGAGTACGACAAGGTATGCCCCTAGCTCGACGTCTTCCCCCGGTTGGATACACGGTGGTGCTGACCTCGGTCGAAGGATGCAGAAATCAATCGCATCATCAAGGCTTTCCGGCTCGATGCGTAAGTCTGCTGCTCTACTTTCCTGATATTCAGCTTTCTAACCGCACTACAGCTATGCCGTTCTAGACCTCCAACCTGGCGTGCCTGACTCGGACATCAAAGTCGCATATAGAAAAAAGTCGCTTCTGATCCATCCGGACAAGACCACGAACCCTTCTGCTCCAGACGCGTTTGACCGGCTCAATAAAGCTCAGTCCACACTTCTGGACGAGAAAGCTCGAGCACAGCTGGATGAATGTATTGCCGATGCCCGCGGCATCCTGATCAGGAAGCACAAGTACAATCTCGACAGTCCGGAGTTGAAGACAGAGAGCTTCAAGAAGGAATGGAGACAGAAGACGGTCGAGGTTTTGGTAGACGCTGAGGCTCGCCGGAGGAAGCAGATGAAGGCCAAGATGCAGGAGGAAGGTCGTGAGAAGCGTAAGGAAGATGAGGAGATCGAGCAGAGGAAGAGAAAACGGGACCATGAGAAGTCATGGGAGGATACCAGAGAAGAACGCATTGGTAGCTGGCGGGATTGGCAAAAGGGAGCGAAGAAAGAAGGAAAGGAGGGTAAAAAGAAGAAACTGAAGGTACTGGGATAGGGATAGGGATAGTGGACGCATACTGTGCGATATCGTGAGCATAAAAGAGGAGGCCGACAACGGCGTACTGGGGGCATCAATTGCTTCATTCAAGACTCCATGACTCCGCAGATCCTGAGAGCTCTGCTGGCTAGCTGATAGGATCCCTACCAAGTCATAATAACTACTCAATCTTACATGTGCCGTGTAATGTGCTCCCAACCTCAGCAGCCATCATTCGCAGCGGAATTGTCTCCGCCCCAATTTTACATATGTATGCCTTCAGCCCGCAGTCGTATTCGCACCCCCAACTACACCACCGTCACATCTCCGTGTCGCAATGTCCGATGATGCATCTCTGCCGCCCAATGCCCCCATGATCAACGGCCCGGGCTCTCGGCCGCAGATCGATGGAGAAGAAGATGCATCGCCCTCTTCCACCACCGCTCCAGCATCCGTCCCCAGCCTCGAGGCAGTATGCGCCGACCTCCACGGACGAGTCAGCGCGTTCTTGAACAAGACCCCCGACTCGGACTCGACACGAAGGGTTCAAGAACAGGTTCGTATATCAATCGGCGTGATCGAAAAGGCGTTGACCGACTACGAGTGCGTGAAAACTTCCTCTCCGGACCTTGCAGCCGTTATTCCTGACATGTGAACTGACAAGCTGCCCCCAGATTCTCAAGTCTCTCCCTCTCCTACAACGGCGGCAAGGACTGCCTCGTCCTTCTCATCCTCTACCTCTACTCGCTATATAGTCACTTCAGACCTTCTGCAAAGCTTACCGCCAGCAGCAACAACAACAACAACAACATGACAACCACCTCCACTCCGCCCCCATCAATTCCATTCCCCACCTCGATCCCAGCAATCTACGCCCAATCCCCCGACCCCTTCCCCGCCATGGACAATTTCGTAACCACCTCCTCTCAGCGCTACCACCTCGACCTCTGCACCATCCGCACCAACCCGCGCCCAGGCCAGCACTCACACACGCACGTGCACCAATCGCTCAAACCTTCGCCCTTGTCCCATTCCGACCCTCCCCTCCCCTCAACCCCTCCTCCCCCCGTAGACGCAACAAAACGCGTAACCATCCGCGACGCATTCGCCACCTACCTCTCCGCCAGTTCTTCCAATGATGCCAGCTCAACCCGGCCGCTCCCAAACAAGATCCTCGCAATCTTCGTCGGCACCCGCCGCACCGACCCTCACGGCTCGAACCTGACACACTTCGACCGCACCGACCACGGCTGGCCGGACTTTATGCGCATCCCCCCCGTCATCGACTGGCGATTGAGCGAGATCTGGTTGTTCTTGCGCGCAGAGGAACTCAAAGAAGCGGACGGAAAGCCGTTGGAGTATTGTGAGATGTATGATGAGGGGTATACGTCGCTGGGCGGGGTGGGGGATACGGTGAGGAATCCCAGGTTGAGGTATGTGGATGAGGATGGGAGGGAGAGATATAGGCCGGCTTATCAGTTGACGGAGGATGGGGACGAGAGGCTGGGGCGAGGATGAAAGGGGGTTTGTGGCGGTCTCCTACTTTGGATGACGATGGGATGGCGATCCGCGAGCTGGTTTTACATATTTGATCAATTGTCACACATAGAATTCATGCATCTGAGGAATATTGCAGATTAGCACATAGACGGGAGAGCATACGAGGGGATGTGCACACTGAATAGAGCAAGAATAAGGAGTGAAAATCGCGAACCTCCGACTGAAGTATTAACGATTGGCTGAAAGCTCTGCGCCCCCCTTCACTATGCAGTAAACACGATCTAGTGCTGTCAACCACACCCAGATAGCCGACACCAGGCCATACATGAGGTTTCCCACCATATCTCAACGAATTGCTGTGATGGTACAGATGTCCTGTGATACCAAAGTATGGTCTGTTGTTGATCTGTCATAGAGTGCTCCCGAGACCATCGGAAATCATGTGGTCAGGAATCAAGACACCAAGGATATTCCGTCGGAATACATGTCCGAGCCAGTAAAGGACAAAAAAGGTACAAGAAGTAAGAACATGATGATCTATAGTGGCCCCTTGGCTCAGATCAAGGGGTCCGAAGCTGAGGACGACAACGCCGAGGACAGTCATGGATACAATGTCTCTTGATGTACTCCAGGTCGCTGGACTAGGCCATGACCACAGGATTCTCATTCTGCGTACGAGCCGGAGAGATGTTCTCGACATTGCCGGTGGGCTTCTGTGGGCTGGGAGTTTTCGACTTGTTGGTGGGTTCGACTGGTTGCACGACCTGCATGTTCGTCTTGATGGGCAGATGATCGGTAAATGCATTACGTGCCGTATTAATGCGATGTGGAGGGTGGTAGATCGGCGTGCTATTAATGGATGCAAGTCCGCCTTGGATCGGCCAAGCAGTTGACTTGACGTTGCCCATGACCTTGTTGGACCCCGCCAATTCACTATGGAAAGAAGACGTCAGCAGAGTCCACCACATCTTGCAAGGCAGGTGGACTTACGGTGGGGAGACGGACGTTGCAGGAGTAAATGTTGTGCTTCCTCCAGCCGGAGATTGGTAAGTGAGGTGAGATGCTGGGCTAATGCCGTTGACCTGTGAGAACCGTGGCATATCAGGCGACGGAGTATGCTCGACAGAGTATTTGTATTCGTGAGCTCTCCAGTTGCGCTTCTCCTGACTGGTCTGCTTCAACTGCTTCTGTGCTTTAGTGTCGGCAAAGCGTAGACAGAGCTTGACGCCATCAACCTCGTTGGTGACGTTGTGAAAGTCTTTGATCACCTGTTCGGCAACATCGCGGTTCTCGAAACTGACAGGGTCAGTCGTGACGAGCATCACTAGGGCCGCTGACTTACCGAGCAAAGCCAACCTCCTTGCATATGCCGGTGTCGGGCTCGCGGCAGATCTTTGTCGAGATAGCATGATAAGGTTTGAAGTGGTGCGCCAGGTCCTAAGTACTTGTCAACAAGTTGCAATTGAGTTCGACGCGATCGAACATACAGCCTCATTCCATTTGATTGGAACGCCAGTGCAGTAGATATTGGCAGACGATCGATCTTCAAGATCCTTCAAGCGAGAGTTGCGGGACTTCTGTAAATAGGTCAGAACGGTTGTGGTCGTACCATGCTGAGCAGCATACCTGTGCATAACTGGCCTGGTAGCCCAAATGGAAGAACCCGCGGATGCAGTTCTCCGCACTTGCTGGGGAGTAGTACTTGACGAAACCGAACCTGGCAAAGGTCAATGCTGCCAGGAACACGATTGGGGTCAAATACCCCTTGCACTTTCCAGTGTCCATGTCAACAATGGCCTTGCACGATTCGATATCTCCAAACCGAGCAGCGTAGTCATGGACATCTTGGTCCGTAACATCTGGCAAAAACCCACGGATGTAGATGTTGGTGATGCCTTCGGGATTTTGAAGACATTTGGCAAGGCTCAGGTCTTCCTGATTGGTCCAAAGCGCGGGAACTGCTCGAGGAATGGCAGGTGGCTGCTGCGTCAAGATGTCGAGGTTGACCGATTCGTAATTCTTGTTGTCAGCACATTTCATTGGTTGCATAGGCCCGGCGACATATGGCTGAACGATGGAGGGTGGAGATGGAGTTGCATATGGAAAGCTGACAGTAGATCCACGGTCTAGGCTTGCAGTATTGGCATAGTATTCTTGGGCAGCGTTTACAGTCATTCCAGGTGTGGCGGGCGCATTCTCGTCATGTGAAGACCAAGAGCCGCGACGGTTAGCGTCTAGACTGGGAACATCGTTCTGCAGACCGTATGGCCAGCCATAGGCAGGCATAGAGGGGGCGATCATGTTCGTATTGGAGACGAAGTTGGGGAACATGCCAGTCGGGACATACTGCAGCTGGGAAGGTTGATCGGCCGCAGAGGTGGCACCATGGCCATAGATCGACTGAAGAGGAATAGTTTGACCACTTGGAAGGACCATGAGAGGGTTATTGCCGTATGCGTGAGCACGAGCGAGGCTGTTGATGTCCATGTTGCTCTGACCTGGCCTGACACCTGGAGCCGGAGCCGGAGCCGGAGCCATATGACTTTGCCCAGAGACACTGAGGCCTGTGAGAGCATCAGCCAGCTGAGTGCCTCCATAGTGTGTTGCGTATTTGCCTTGGCTGCCGATGTTATTGTAGCCCGGAGCAGGATAGTGGAACCGTTGATAAGGCGCATGTCCGGGATACATGCTGCCAGGCTGAACAGAGGAAGGTTTCTCGGTGGGAAGAGGATCGACGTTGGTCATCTTGAGGTTCGACAGTCTTCTGCGGCGCTGTCCATATTCGTTAGCATCATAACCGCCAGAGAGTGAAGTCTGCAGCAACATTATAATGAAGAATGATGGGGCTGGGAGTGACACAGTGACAGGGCTTCGAGGTAGTAGGAACGACAAGCAGCTTGAGGTGATGAGGAGTTGGTAGAAGATCGGTAGAGGAAATGGAAGATCGGACACAGCCACCAACACAGGTTATCCAACACTGGTCACCAGTTCAGAGCTCACCTTTGAAGAGAAACAGAGCTGATCCGCTATGACCGCAGTTGTTGTCGATCGGCAGGCTTTCGAATGTACAATGGATATCCGGACGGATAGCAAAGCAAAGTGATTTACAATGAGCAAGATGTAGAGCTGGACGGATGATAAGAGGGAGGCAGCTAACCAGCGAAGAAGAGCAAAACTGTTTGACGAGGATGCTAAGTGACGAGTGGGTAGAGGAAGGGAGAAGAAGATTGACAAAGGCGAACAGCTTTTTCAATGATCGGATTGGGATGTAAACAAGCAAGTAAGCAAGTAAGCAAGCGCGGTGTTCTAACAAAAGGAAAGTGCCCAGTATCATGCCTTCTTCCCACAACTCTTCGATGTCAACCATAAATTGCACAGAGAGCAATGGACTTGCCCAACAGAAGACAACAAGAGGATGCCGGGGAAACGATACCTTCTTCGCCATCCATAATGGGAGGGCCACTGACATGTTCATGCTAAGTCCATCCCGTTGCATCCTAAGGAGCCACGCAAATAAACAATTCTCCAAGTCACTGTGCCATCGACGAGAAATCGATCTGGGCAAACTCATTATGCCCCTATACCTGTTCTTCACCTGGAAAAGCCGATATTGTCTGCCCTATCTTAGGGAAAGCCTTGACAATGGCGTCCAATATCGAAGCTGCCAACTTGCGGATGACAGGATGTCTTTACGGCAACCTGCAATCTCAATGGTTGGCGTCATGTATGGACACTTTCACAATAATGTTTCTGTATAACGATCTGCAGCACACAAGCGACGGCATGCTTTGCCATTCACCTACTAGCAGGAAATACCTCTTTCAAGTCGCAGGACTAAGGTTGTAGTCGAGATATCTGACGGCTAGGGCATGAGATTGAAGAGTTTGACGCGACTTCACGGAGGTCACCTAGGAATCCCTCACCCAGTCCTGCATCCGAGAAAGGATGAACATTGGTAACATCCCCTTGTAGCCTTTGCATAGTTCTTCTGGCCCATGCCAAGCGAGTTTATCTGTCGATGAGCCTTGTAGGGGAGAACAACATCCGAAGTTCTTCCTCCAAACGCGACCTTGGGTCATTAATCGACAATGTGTGTTGTAACGTCCTCATTACTTCGGACACGTCAATGAGAACCAAGCACAACCGAGCAATCAGGCACGAGGCTGTTGGCCCCCCATTAACCCTGGAGTATACCGGCAGCGCAATCACAGAACATCCTCCTGGGTCAGCTTAGGTTGAGTGCCAGATTTCTCGAGGATATGGAGATTGCTGAAGTCGAGAACGCAATGATAACCCGCGTCTGCCTTCTTATCGAACCTGCTTCACTTCTGCAGTGATTACACCGTCTTCAGCAGGTAGATGAAGCCGTATATTGGCAACAACGATTGCATAGGGTGTGGTCCCATATTTCCTACTCTTGATGATGTCAGCCTTGATATACGCTAGTAGCTGGGCACTTTGGCCAAAGACAGCCTAGTCTATTATAGTCTTGGCCTCTGATCAGACACTAAATCATAAAGCTTAAATGACCTCTGAGAAAAAGTTTCGCCGAGTTTGCTTCCCACACAACACCAATTGAACCCTTTCCACTTTCTCATCATCTTCGCCAGATTGATTGCGTGACCAGTTGAGCAGGATGGAAAAGGTTTCCGGCTCTAATACCAAAGTGGGTGGGCAGCATAGACCTTCGAAACCGTGGACTGGCAGAGGCCCACGACCTGCGCGACATATCCCTTGGCCAGAGGTCCGTGGTCTTCCACCTGCAGCTTCGCATGATACAGCGCTGATATCATCTGCAGCTTTTCAAGCACCATCAATCCGTTCTTACCGGGCACCTTAAAATGATGGACATGGTACGGAAGCATTGTGTGGAGGGAACAGGCAATTACGATACTGCAAAAGCTTGTGTTGATCGAACCCACCAAATGATCAGAATGTTCAAAGAAGCCACCTACAACTTTGTGAGTCTCACACCGTCATTTGATCAAACTAGACCTCAATCTTTCTACATGTATCGGCCGTTGCAATTCACCAGTAGCTACACCAACTGATAGAGGTATCACTTCAGGTACCACCTAAAGACAACATTGACAAAGTACCACTTGGTGCTTCTTCTGCATCCATGTATCCAGGGTATTCTCCTGCAGACCATATCTATGGTGAAGCTGCCCAGGAGTACGGTGAGCGTGCTGCGGAGCTTAAGCGCAAAGGCGTCGATTTGCAGCTTGATCCCAACGGACCACAGTATGTGGTCGGACAGAACAAGAAACCACGACTACTAAGTCAGGAACCTGAGACCCTGGCTGGTTCCGTCTCTTCCACAAGCGCACCTAGCATGAGAAGCCAAGGCCAAGGAGGCGAGCCGATGGAAGGAGTCGAGCTGTCCACAGGCGAGCCGCAGTACTTCGTGATCGATTCGAAACCGAGTGTGGTGGCAGATCTTGGCGAGATGCAGAAGCAGAAGAATAAAGCCAATGACAAAGCTAAACGACGAGTTTCGTTCAAGGAGGAGCAGGAGGGTGAGGCGGCCAGCAACAACAGCTTTGAGCCACGGAAGCATAAGAAGGCGAAGATGATCACCAGTGAGACTCCTGCTGCCGTCATACCCGAACCAGCAGTGCAAGAGGAAGATATTTCTGCAGAGGTAGAGGCTCGTCTGAAGGCAAAAGAGGAGAAACGGAAGCGCAAGGAGGAAAAGAAGCGAAAGCGGTATAGTGGAGATTCATCGGAGATCGCGCAAGGCGAGACTCCTACAATACCGGCAGGTGCGCCTGACGGAACATCATCAACGTCAATCGAGAAGCCTAAGAAGAAAATGCGCAAATTAGACCAGAGTGAGCAAACTGATACGGCAGAGCTATCAATCAAGGCCGATGCTGAGAAAGAATCCAAGAAAGACAAGAAGAAAAAGAAGCAAAAGGCTACTATAAATGGAGAAGATTGTGCAGGCCTTGCGGAAACTGAGAATGTGAAGCCCAGGAAAAAGAAGAAGGATACAACCACTTCGGGCTAGGTCAAACTTCCTTCGTGGACACCGGAGGTGTGCAAGGCTATTTCATGTTACTGCGATCGATGTCATCATGCTCCTTCAACAAAAGGGCAGAGTCTTAACTTCGTCTCCGTCAGTCCATGTAACGACCACATTTCTTTGGGCAAATGTACGTGACACATCTTTCTATTCCGGCAAACCCCATCCCATACAATACACCAGGCCACCCAACAAGCCCGATCAATATCAGACTTTGCTTTGCATGTATTCTGTGCTATCAATTTCCGGGTGGGGCTTTACAATATTAAGGGGACCTATAGAGCAGGTGCAACTTCATGAGATGGTTGGATGGGCCACTGCACCCATAACGTGAGTTGACCTGGACACAGTAGGTGTTTACTCAAACACCGTGCCAAATTTGTTGAATGCTTGCGGTGTTTGCTTCCACTCGCTTCAGTCACTTTTGTATGGAGACCGATCTTCTTGGATTCTAGGTGGATGTTTCCTCTTCACTACTTGCGCCAGCTTAGATGAAGCACACAAAATTATCTCCGTCAACAACTTCCTCTCCAGCCATTCTGTCACCGAAATCTCATACCAAGAGAAAGATCCACCACAAACCGTGTCGACTATCACATCTTGCAAAGAGAACTTGGATTTTCCTCCTCAATATCTTGCATCCTGACAGCCTTCCACCCAAACGGGCAACATCCTCATCCAGTTTGGCCCACAGAAGTCGACCAGCGTCCACAGGAAATACTTCACGAGGCACCTCAACACTGTTACATAAACCACCAAAAAATTCCAACATGGTCGAATCGTTTACACCCAGTGACCGCCCTGCCGTTCTCCCAAGCAACTCACCATCTTCCACTAAAATATAGAGTCACCACAGAAAGCATGGAAAAGAAAGCAGAGCTTGCCCAGGAGGGCATCAATGTTCGCGATTTTGCTGAAGAAGCGATTGAAAGGGAGGAAGTAGAGAGGAATCATCGTGCGGACGAGGACCAGGGCCTTCGCTGTGAGAGAGGGGAGGATGAGCACGAGAAGAGGGTACATGAGACCGTGGAGAGGGAGCTGGAGGCAGATGAGAATGAAGCCAAACGTTTGAAGCAGGACTAAGGTGGTTGGGCTTGTGGGGGTATTGGTGATACCAGGTAGCGCCGCCATAGGCGCAGTTTTTATAAGGTCCTTTTGGGCATAAAAGAACGTTTGGGAGCTCACTGGTGCTATCATTCCACTCTGTCTTGTGATCACTTGGATGAAGATATGACCCAATTCTCGTTATGCATTCGCGATGTGCACCGGAATATGATAACTGATATCCATTAACATACCCTTATGAGCTTCATCCCGCATCCTTCCCAATCACGGGGAACTCCTCCCTCCTCCTTCTGTCCCTCACCACATCCTCATCCTTCCTTTCCAATTCTTCCCCCCTTTCCTTCCCCCAATTCCAAACCTCCCAAATCTGATCCATAATCATGCCTCCATACCCCTCCCCCTGAGAAATCTTCTCCTGCTCCTCCGCCAGCCGCCGCTCCTTCCATCCCGGCTTCTCATTCCCCATCCACACCTTCTCCAAACCTTTCTTTATCCCAGATAACGGCCTCCCATCTCCACTCTCCTCCTCCTCCTCCTCCTCCTCCTCCTCCTCCTCCTCCTCCTCCTCCTCCTCCTCCTCCTCCTCCTCCTCCTCCTCCTCCTCCTCCTCCTCCTCCTCCTCCTCCTCCTCCTCCTCCTCCTCCTCCTCCTCCTCCTCCTCCTCCTCCTCCTCCTCCTCCTCCTCCTCCTCCTCCTCCTCCTCCTCCTCCTCCTCCTCCTCCTCGAGTGCCCAGCTCGAGCCGAGGGCGAAGGTGTAGAAGTCGAGTTTGCGGGGTGGGAGGGCGACGAGGACGGGTGCGCCCAAGAGGAAGCCGAGCGCGGTGTAGTGTTGGAAGGTGCGGTAGGCTGGGGTGAGGTCTGGTGGTTCGGCTTGGGGTTGAGGTTGGGGTTTTGACATGGTTTCGCCTTTTTGGGGGAGGGGAAGAGGAGAGGAGAGGAGAGGAGAGAATGGAATGATTGCGCCCAATTGCGGAGGAGGAAGGAATACTGTGTAACTTGTTCGCTCGATTAGACTTTCAATGTGGCGCGGCTCGTGGAATAGAAACTTGGGATTTCTCAAATTCTTGCAGCGGTGTTATGAAAGGCGCTGGTGCTGGATGGGTTGGTATCTATGATGCCATCATCCTCCCTTTCATGACTGGTGAGGCAGCCAACGCGTGAGTAGTTTTGGAGGATCTGATGAGTCTTCTTCAAGAATGTGCAAGCATTGCTACTATTGTCTTACAAGATCGGGGCTTGTCACTCAATTGCGGGCTTCGTACGGTCTGCTCGTTGAAAATGGTTTTGCAAGATCCGGGGTCCAAAGGTAAATAGCAGCAGAGCCTACTATTTCAATCTGTCCTGTGAAATTGCGCTGGATTTCGCAATTACCTGCAGAATCGCTCGCGTGATGTTGCGAGAGCTGTTCGTTTGGTCGTTTCTTAAGGTTAGGACCACAAGGGAAGATTGTTTGGTTCTTACATGGTGTATCTCTGTCAACTGACAAAGCTTGGCCCCTTCTTCACCTCTCGTCTTGTTGAAACCCTTATTACCCTTCTATCAGCCTTTAGCTGGATTCTGTAGAGTGTTCCCAGCTTTAGACAGTCTCTTATAATCAATGGATGTTCTGGATCAGAATCCTCAAATGATTCCTTCTACGATCGAGTCACGTTGTCTGAATTTTTGATAGACCATGCACTTAAAGTTTGTACAATAATTTTAAAAGCTTTCTACTCTACTTGG